>NC_072459.1:23201727-23424227 GCF_027596085.1 Anoplopoma fimbria | reverse complement strand
AAAACTCTGCATTTCTGCAGATTTATGTACTGCGTGTTAGCCATGTTGTGATAGATTGCTGGTATTACCTGTCTTACTTGTAAGAGTTGTATTGCATTTAAACCAACAACAGTTATAAGCATCCACTGGAGTAAAATGTAGCCACACCTTTTCTTCTCTTTGCCATGATGTGTGTCTGTCTTGTGCAAAGGCAGGCACAGAGACATAGAGAGGAGGTTTGCAGCGCTGCTTCTTTAAGCGAGTATCTCACTACGCAACCTTTAAAGTACCGATAGCGTAATTGTGAACTCCGGGCCTGATCAATACTCTGAGTATTTGGTACTGTCTTATCGGTTCCCATTTAGAACCGGGTTTTGTGGTGGCATTCCTACATATTAAGGCTAGTTAAGGCTTTTTCAAGATATTGATAATCTTGTATAAAATGTCCTTTGCTTTAAAAAAATGTATTCGATCCAAATAATTGCGAGTAAAATAAAATGAACTTTAGGTGTGCTAAACTTCTAGTAAATAACAAACTTCATGCTGACTGTGTGTCTTCTAGTGGGTATTCCATCGATAAAGTGGTGTGGTGCAGAGGGAGACTACAACGTGATGGTTATGGAGCTGCTTGGTCCCAGTTTGGAGGACCTTTTCAACTTTTGCTCCCGGAAGTTCAGCCTAAAGACTGTTCTGCTTTTGGCAGACCAGATGGTATGACACAAACCCACATGTTCACTCACAGGCATTAGAATTAGGACAGTTTCACAAATCCCCTCAGTAAAGATCCCACTGTGTGTAACAGTTCTGTTTACGAGTGAGTGCAGAGACGTAATATTTATGTGCTTGACCTACTTACATTTTATTTATCGGTGCATGCCCTCTCTCTTTATCCCTCTCTATATATCTCTCTCTATATATCTCTTTATCTCTCTATATCTCTTTCTCTATATATAGATAGATAGATAGATAGATAGATAGATAGATATAAATATATATCTCTATCTATTATATATAGATAGATGTGTGTGCGCCCGCAGCCAGTATACTCCATAATTCTGGCCTCCTCTTCTTAGATTGTGCTGACCTGGATATTTCATTTCATACGTAGCTTGTTCAAACACAGCTCATCTCACCTTTTGTTCTAACTGCAGCCAGGTTGCTATGTCAGTCCTCTATATGGGTGTTTGACTCTCCACATAAAGCCTGGGTTCATCACCTTCCCTCGTCCTGTCTTCATATATCCTGCTGTCCTCTCTTGTCCTCCTATGTCCTTAGTTTGCTCAAGGTATTGATGTACTGAATTCACCTAACTGCTCGGTGACCAAAACTTTGTTAAAAAACACAAGGACAGTGCTAGTTTGGCAGCCATTAGACCTTGTTGCCATGTATTCATGCTGTTGTGACACTGCCCAATGTATCCTTTTTGTCTACCAAAATGCTTTCTGTTTAGTGCTGCAGAACCTGACCTGTTTTTCCTCACCTGTCTTTAGATAAGTCGCATTGAGTACATCCACTCAAAGAATTTCATCCATCGGGATGTTAAGCCTGACAACTTCCTAATGGGGCTTGGCAAGAAGGGTAACCTGGTGTACATCATTGACTTTGGCCTGGCCAAAAAGTACCGCGATGCCCGCACACACCAGCACATCCCTTACAGGGAGAACAAGAACCTGACTGGCACAGCGCGCTACGCCTCCATCAACACACATCTGGGAATTGGTAAGATACATTTCGAACATACTTTTTTGCGGAAGGACTCTGTCTCTGTCTCTCTGTGGGTGTGGGGGTGTGTGTGTGTGTGGGTGTGGGTGCACCTGGTGCTAGATCAGTTACTTGCCATGCACAACATTGGTTCTTGACTGCCTAGCCCTGCTTTTCACTAAACACATGATGTCAGGCTGTTCTTTTGTAGACCCATGTGATAAAGGTTTCTAGAAAGCCCTTATAAATGCTGTTGTGATTCATGTTTGTTTACATTCTATATATAACTACCATGGCAGAGAGGTTGTCTAAAAGTATTGCTAATCCTGACTAAAGCCAACAGAAATGCAGCAAGACACAATGTCAGTCAAAAAAATGTTAAACAGACAGAATGCTACTTCACTACCTTTATGAGTCACAATATACTGTATGGATAAGACTGTTCAGACCTTGTCATGTTGCTTACAAAAGTTCTGCTTCATCAGGGTCACACCTTGGCTCTACGGTGACAGCTGCCTCTATACACCATGTTAAATGGGATTCATCAGAGCTTGGCTTGATGATGATATCTCCCTCTACATGACATTTATCCCTAGCCTGGAGGTGTAATGCACTGTAATATGTGCCAGATTTTCCCTGTCAGCATTTGTTTTTGGAATCTTTTCTTTTTTTTAATCAGTCATTGCACTTTAAAGGTTTCCGCCACTCTTAAGTGTCTGTCAGAAAGTAATAGACTGTTGCAGAATTAATCCTAAAACAAAAACTTAATTCCACAGATTGTATTCATGCTTTAAAAACATTTGTTAAGATTATCTTGCTGAGCAAAAGGTGCAAGTATCATAAACTTGTGTTTGCCACAGATCTTATTTTCTGCATTAATCCTAAATCCAATAGAAAAATCCCATTGACTTTTTAAATGTGGAATCTTACTGGTGCTATTTTCAGCCAGGAAGCTACCACTTCTAGCTCTGCGTACAACAAACTGTTGTTCTTCATGACAACCCCCATTCCCTCTCGTCCGTCCACTTATTCCTTTTGGACGTGCCTCCTCTGGGCATGGTCTTTTTGTTTATACACACCCTATCAGATCATACAAGGGATGTGAAGGAAGAGGGCTCATGAGGGAGAGAAAGAAGGAAATGCCATCTGGGATGGAAACGGCTCTGTTGTTGTGTTGTCATTCCACTGTAGTGCAGAGCATTTTTAAATGGCTAACCATTTAAACTCTTGTTTATAACAACAGGTTATTTATCTCTGCATTTTGGTAAGATAATGTATGCATTGAATGTGGAACTTAATCAACCATCAATGACTTTAAGTTGTGCAATGTCCATACCTTGCTTCGCAGCGTTCGGGAAGTTATTTTGTTTGCCTTCAAGTTCCTCTGTAAGAAGAGCCACTATGAGCTGTGACTGTGACTTGTTGTTATTCCTTAAAGCCACAGGTGATCAAAGAGACAGCAGTTTGTTATTTTAAAACTTTAAATGGGACCTTGGTAGATGATCCTTTGTCGTAACACTAAGCGGACAAACCTCAGTTTCTCACTCTTATATGCACTTCACCCTTTCTGTTCACAGAGCAGTCCAGACGTGACGACCTGGAGTCTCTTGGCTATGTCCTCATGTACTTCAACCTGGGCTCCCTCCCCTGGCAGGGCCTCAAGGCCGCTACCAAGAGACAGAAGTATGAACGAATCAGCGAGAAGAAAATGTCAACACCCATCGAGGTTCTTTGCAAAGGATACCCTTGTAAGTAACATCTCTGTGGTGCCTCTGAATTTGGGGCAGCGACTTACCATTAATTCTGAAATGATCTGCAGCAACTGTGTGGGACTATTTTGTGTTTTTTCTTGCTGTTAGTGTTGTGTGTATTGTGAGTTTCTGAGTTTTGCTTATTTATTCTCCTACAGCTGAGTTTTCCACATACCTGAATTTTTGCCGTTCACTCCGATTTGATGACAAGCCAGACTACTCTTACCTACGACAGCTCTTCAGGAATCTGTTCCACCGCCAGGGTTTCTCCTATGATTATGTCTTTGACTGGAACATGCTGAAATTTGTAAGTTCCCATTGAGTTTCTCACCGAAGTATTGATGTTGCTTTTTTTGACCTTTCACCACAGTGCTCAAAAATCTCACTTCCAAAAAGCTTGCAATATAATTCAGCCTATTCAAAGCGATATTGTAATGTGGCTGATCTCATCTACCAGGGTGCCAGTCGAACAGCCGAGGATGGAGATCGGGAGAGGAGGACGGGAGATGAGAGGGATGAGCGAATCGGAGGAGCCCCGAGGGGGTCTGCATCGCGAGGCCTGCCTCCAGGTCCCATCCCTGCAGCTGCCAACAGAGTCAGGAACGGGCCAGAGCAGGCCATCTCTAACCCTGCCTCACGGGTCCAGCAGTCTGGTGAGTTTGCTACAAAGTCTGAAACTCCTGCTGTCTGTCCTAACAGAACAATGCTATGCTGCCACTGCAATAGTTTTCCTCTTGAATATCTGCATCACATGTGGACACTCTACAATTCTATACATCCTTTCAGGGAACACGTCGCCTCGCGCAATTTCTCGCGCAGAGAGGGAGAGGAAGGTGAGCATGCGTCTTCACCGTGGAGCTCCTGCCAACGTCTCGTCCTCCGACCTCACAGCCCGTCATGACCAATCCAGAATTTCCACATCACAGGTGAGGAAACACTCTGCTCCTTCGGTCGGCCATGTAACGCACTGCATTAGTGGGGATGAAAACTGTAATTAATGATAAGTCCATGTATGTTGAATGAAGTGGTCAATGGAAGGAATGATCCTCTTGTTTAACATTTTACATCAGCAGGTTATCCCAAAAACGGCAAATCACAGCTCCTCAGGCCCATAGTTTACTAGACTCCATCTGGGCATGGGCATCAAGGGTTAAATGAACATTGCGACAGTTATCACACCATTGCCTTTTTAGGCAGTATTCCCCTTCAGGTAGACCAAATGTGGTGTTCAATTAAAGATATGAATTGTGAGCCACAGTATTTTGATGTGAAAATGTTTCAGCAACATGAACATAGACTTTTAGGGATAATAGTGAACTGAACTATCATCCAGCCCTTTTTCCAACAGCAGTTTATTTATACTTAATAAGGTTGTGATAAAATAACAGGAACTATTTCGCAATTACATCCTAACCAATACAACAGCTCCCCAAAAACTAAAGCCTCAGAAATGACCCTACAATCAAGTGAGCACTTTTTTGACACAGTAAAATAATGTGTCAAATGTAGTATTTGTAGCAGGGCAGACTGTTCAAACAGTGCAGTACTTAAGTATTTTTAAACGAACACATATTTGTTGTGTTGACTCTCTGTGTCAGCAGATGGCTTTTGAAACCAGGATCAACTCAACAAGTTTTATGGTCAACAACTTTTAACTTGGATAACACTGTTCTAAAACAATTTGTCATATTATAGTCATGTACTGAAAGGGTCATTTGAAATAAATTACTAGTGTTGTCAGAATAGTGTTGTTATTCCCCAACAGTCAATATCATGGCAAAATGTGTTCTGGGAACTGGCCATTTGTATCTGTATGCATGGATCTGTCTGATGTTGCCTCAATTAGGAGATGGATGTGGTTCAACTGCTGCAAATTCCTCCTCTGAATCTTCATTTGGTTTTTTTGCAGGTCAGCGTCCCGTTCGAGCACATGGGGAAGTAGAATTCTTTGGCTCTGCATGCAAATGAAACTGACAGGTGAGGTCTTAGTTCACTAATTTGTTCCCACGCTGACTAAAGAAATACACCATCTACAAATACGTTGCCCTCTCTAATAACTTATTGCTCCTCTTGTCATTGCAGGGCCGCAAGGTATATTCATCGCCCCGATTTATTTTTCCTTTTGTTTTTACCTTGTCTTACGAAAAGATGATTGCCAATGGACACATGGATCTTTGTAAAAGGACAGTGAATCTTTAAAGGATCCATCGAAGTGCGTGGCAGTATCAAACATGCACTCTTTCATGAACCCTTTTTGCCGAACCGTGGACCACCACAATACAAAAAGCAAATGAATGACAGTCCGACACCATTTTTACTCCATGGTTGCTCATACCTGCTCCACTCCTCAAAACATTTCCCTCGGTACCTTCTGTCAGACACATGTGAAGAGCAGTTGGCGTCAAAGAAGCGAAAAGGTATCAGGACACGCGCATGTTTCTCGTCAAAGGTCAACTTAGTGATTGATATAGGCTTAGTAAAGATTTGTCTTTTTCAGTTCAACACAGCGAAAACAGCTTTTCAGTGTATGTCACCTTTTATCTTTCATGAGGATATCTTAAATTGGAGCTTGTTATGAGTTTCCTCCCTTTGCTTTTTTGAGGATTAACAGCTAAAATATGGAAGAAATGGGGAGAGGTAGGTGAGACGGTAGTGGACAAAAAGAAAGGTAGCTTTGAAAAGGATAAGTAAGTGACGTTTTAGCTGTTGTAGAGTAATATTTCCGGTGAAGTAGCAATTGGTGCTTGCTTGCCCTTCATCCACGTTGTGATGATTTACTGTCCCTCAAAACTCAGCCACCAAAAAACCTCCACCACCCCCTTACTTTGCCTGTTTGGACTTATGTGTTTTCTTTGGTTTTAATGTGAGCGGGTAAGGTGAAGAATGACCATAGCTATTGCAAAGACACACTCCAAGTCTTGAGGGAAGCTCCTCAGGAAATTCTCAGTGTATTTGACCAGAGACCATAGCTGCCCGTTTTGGCTAACAAAATAGTGGCTGCAATTTTTATGATGGTTCTAAATGTTACCTTTTTTTATTCTTTTTGTTATTGGAGGTCATAGGGGATTGGGCAGGCTCTGTTGAGGATGACTCTTTGGGGGATGGGACATCCAATGATTTTTTTTTTTTTTAATGTTTACTTCACTGTAAATATTTTTTATTTTGATGTAAAGCCAAAATGTGGTTTTGTTTTAAGGCGTAAAGTAGAAAAATGCATACTAATGACATAAATTGGGGCTGGGTTCAGAATTTTAGCATATTTAAAGGACTAAATTGTGGAATTGGGCTACTGTTCCTTTGCCAGCTGGGTCAACCAATATTGTGTGTGTTTGTGCGAGCGAGAGAGAGAGAGAGTGATTCAGTGAATCCCTGCTAATAATACGATATTCATTTTGTCTTTGTATGCATATTGTTTTATCCCCCTTCTCTGGTATTAATGTTGAACTATATATTTTTTTTTTTCTAAAATAACTTTCTGTCCTTTTGTTCTCTTATTTTGTTTCATTTCATCTTGCTGCATTGTTTTAGAAGTAGTGTGTTTGTTCAATTTTTTTTCCCTTCCTGTCCCTTTGTTCTTCTGTTCTTCAAAGGTTGTCCACCTCATATAATACATAGGGCTTTCAATATTCCTTCTGCACAATGATACGCTAATAGTTTTGATGTCACCTTTTTGGATTTTAATCTCCAGCAACCTTGATGATGTCATCTAAGAGAAAAAATAACATGCAATTGCAGGGATGTGTAAATAGCAGTGTACTTTGTGTGTAATTACCTTTGTACAGGCCACCATGACCCAGTGGCATTGTGACTGTTGAGTTGGGAATGGTAGAAAAATGGTTGAGGTGATGGGGATTTCACTCTATGTATTGTGTACTGATATCTTGTACAGTTCTTTAACACACTTTATTTACAACAGTATTTGTGTATATTTTATGAAGTAATAAAAATGAATAACGTTGCCCACAACTTTTTTGCTGCTCTTTCTCTCTGTCTTTTCTTACTGCTGCGTGCAGAACGCTTTTAATTGTAATTTTTGTTAATTTTTTGTAATTTTTTTAACAACAACAACAACAAGATACAGTGCAGCCCAAAGTGGCATGTTAAACGCAGAGACCCGGAAAATGCAAGTCGTCAGTACGCATGCGCCAACAGCGGAGTTGTCTGAGCTGCAGATGATGTGGATGAAATAACAGAACGGTGTCTCCGTCATCAGCTGTGGATGGGAAATGTCGAGAAAATCCCAGTTTTCTTTTACTGACATGTTCATGTTGTAAATGAGTGCGTCGCTTCCTGTTTAAAGCGTGAAGTAGTGCTTTGTTTAGACTTTAAGGGGAGAAGCAGCAGCAAGCTAACGGCTAGGAAGGCTAGCTAGCGTTAGCTGCCGACACTTGCCAGCTGTAGATAAGAGGTGAGTTTCCTGTTCAGCCCATAATGCTGTGATAGGATAGGTGGGTGGCTCTCGGGTGTTTGTTATATTTAACTTTTGTTCTCAGAGAGGTTTGCAGTCGACTTGCGATGATGAGCTAAACTGATGCTGTGATTGAAACCAGCGCAGATCAAACAGCAGCAGCAGAGGTGAGTAACAGCTACATACTCACTGTTTAGATATATGCATCAGAATCACTGCTGAGGTAAATATGACCCTTTAAATATGACGTCACCCGTGTGTGTGTGTGTGTGTGTGTGTGTGTGTGTGTGTGTGTGTGTGTGTGTGTGTGTTCCTTTATTGATCCCCATGGGGAAATTGTGTGTTGCAGCAGCTCAACTTTATAAATCCCCATGGGGACAACTTCACAGACAATAAATACAGCATACTATACAACTACACAGACAATAAATACACATACTATACAACTACACAGACAATAAATACACATACTATACAACTACACAGACAATAAATACACATACTATACAACTACACAGACAATAAATACACATACTATACAACTACACAGACAATAAATACACATACTATACAACTACACAGACAATAAATACACATACTATACAACTACACAGACAATAAATACACATACTATACAACTACACAGACAATAAATACACATACTATACAACTACACAGACAATAAATACACATACTATACAACTACACAGACAATAAATACACATACTATACAACTACACAGACAATAAATACACATACTATACAACAAAATAAAGATAGAATAGATTGTGTGTGTGTGTGTGTGTGTGTGTCAGTCAAGGCTTGAAGCTGGTGACCCTGCTCTTGCGTTCTTTGTGGGATCTATAAAAGCTACACTTAGAGCAATTTTAAATGAGATGTGGTCACTGTGATCTTCGCTGCCTCTGATTGAAAACTGCCTCAATGGCCGGATGCTTTGCAGTGTGTTTCAGAATGGCCTTGGGACTTATAATGGCCTGTCACACACACATTGCTGATTCGATTGGGGTCAAAGTACAATGCTTGTTTTGATACCTACCCATGAGTGCAGTCAGCAGGATTGAGAGTTGCCCCTCTCTCTCTCTCTCTCTTGTCTGTGACCCACTGGGAAGCACCGAGCTTTGTTGTTGATGCAAATGGTGCTTGAATAGGCTTCAATGAGCACAGACATGACTCCCTATATTCATTTTATTTAAATAAGGAGATATTTTTAACATGACAACCTATTTTGACGGTTCTGCATGCATCCAACCATGGTTATTAAATACATTAGTGCATACATGACTGCCATGATAAATGGTAAAACCTCCCATCAATAACAGTATATACACCTGTTTGGACACAGCTGTTAAATAGTCTGCTTAATGATCACATTGAAATGCATTCCTATTGGTTATCAAACTGTAACTGTCTGCTTTATTACAAACCTTTGTGCTAGACGTTTGACTAAGTGATTGCATTATGATGAATAATTTCATGAAGAATAAATTACGAAGAATGACGCTGCCCATCCCTTAATTACACAAGTTAAAAAAATAGATATTAAATGAATATGTCTTCCTTGCATTTCTTTCACAAAACAGTCCAGGAATGCAGAAAGTTATGTTCCTCTGCCTAAAACTTATTCTGGTGTGTGTGTGACATGCTGATGTGTTCCTAGTGACTTCATTGCCACGAGCTGATTGAGGCTTTGGCAAGCAGCAGGAGTCATCCATAACCACATCGAGCGCCAGCCTATACTTCGCTGGTGCACAGGGAGGTTTGAAAGTCATTGTGAAATTAGTTTTCATTAAATGATCAGATTTCTCGCCTTCCAAGAATCCACACCAAGACGTTTGTGTAGCTGAAGAGATGACGGTACTGAGAGATCTACAATGATTTGATCACGTGGGTGGTGGAGTGACTTTCTGGATGCTTTTGATATTGACAGCTCCAGTTCGGCTATTCTTGTTTTCATTTGTAAAATCAGTGCAGCGTTATTATGTGATGAGCAGCACTTGTTTTATTTTCTCTTCTTATAAATCCCTTTTTGAAATTCAGAGATATGAGGATTTCCAGTGGAAGTGAAATCCTCCCATTCTGGTGACGAGGCAAAAATGCAAGTGTTAGCATTCAGGTTGATACAGTACAAACACAATAAAAACAATTCAGCAGATTTTGGTGCAGCGCTGCACAGTTAGCTTAGCTTGTTGACAATGAATGTTTAAAAAAAGTGAAGCACAAATATATTTAAAGCCACTAAACAGTGGAAAGAACTTATCAGACTCAATTCATAAACTGTGTATGCATAAATCTATGCTGAAACTCTGGTAGTGGGTACGCATTAATGATGAAGGCCCGGCTGTTTTCGAAAGATAACAAAACTAAATGCACGGCATATTAAAACTGCATTTAGTAAAAAAGGCTTTTGCCAACAACATTTTAACAACATGTTAATTTACCAATGCATTGGCGAAATGAAAATGAAGCCCATTGATCCTCATCAATTATTGTCATAATTTAAATTTGTTTAACCATAAAAAGCTGAGTGTATTGGAGTGCATAAGAATATCCATATTGAAAAGGCCAATGTTCAGTTGTGAATTTCTATTGCTTCTTTTGATTTAGGAAGAATGCTTCTCTCTTACAACACTTGCACAGATTTCTCCTTGATACATCCCCAGGCAAACGTATTTCCTTATAAAGAGAAATGGGGGCAATTTACTGTCAAACAGTACATTTGCATGTGCTCAAAAATAATATTTTTACGCACGTATTAGTGAAGGGGCACATTGTCTCTTTTTATCAGCTACAGCTCTGGGGATATAATTGCTCCTTTAAAAAAAAAAAAAAAAAAAAAAAAAAAAAAGATTTGTGTCACACAGAAACTGGTAAGAGCACCTTTTTCAATTTATGGAGCATGCATTTGCATGAGGTTCCATACGATTTACAATTATTTTACTCTATTTCAGTTTTAGGTCAGGAAATCTTATCTTATTGCAGCATCTACCTAAGGCCACACGCCTCAGTCTCCTGAGCCTGTACTTTGATGCTGATTTGTGGAAAAGAGTTTAATTACTCTGAAGACAGAAATATGTTTTTATTTAGCATCGCTCCTAGCTACACTGTTCTTCTTCCTTCCCCAGCAAAGCACAGGGAAAAAGAAGGGGAGAAATTGGGTCAGCAGCTTTGAGCCTATTGCTGTCACGATGATTTGCTATGTTTGAGTGTCGTCGTCCCCCCACCCCCCCTTATATGTTGGTGTGTGTGGTTTTCACCCACCTACCTTACGTCCCCATCGTTTTTCACTGCTCTGTATCTGTTTTCTCATTTTAACATAAGCTGATTTAGGCTTGATATTTAGGCTGTTCAGGCCTGTTGAGATGCATTTACACATTACAGATTCATTCAGGCTTTATAACCTGGAAGGTTAGGTTGTGCAGCTGCTTGTTGTAGACCAAAGGCTACCACTTATTCAAAATGTCTGGGTTAAATTAGGTTGCAGTACCTTAAGAGCATCTTTTTTTGATTAAGTCTCATATACATCCTTTTCGTCATACAGATGGGTCAACTTTGGCGGCGAGACATCAACCTGGCAGAGAGGTTGGCGAATGACTCTCCTGTCGGCTTCGCCCCGGGGCCCCCAGCCACGGTGGCCCCACAGCAGTCCAACTCCTCCTGGGTACCAGAGACCCCAGTGGTCACACCAGATGAGCCAATTTTCCTCATGACCGCCACTGCCCAAACCATATCAGGGTTTTTTGTTTGGACAGCTCTTCTGATCACATGCCACCAGGTAGGGAGAGGCCATTTTTGCTAGAGCCAGCATGCAGTGGGACACCCCATTGCCAATGCTGCGGTTTTTATTAAAATGAGAGAGGCTTTTTATAAAAATGTTATTTACACCGCTCTATTATCAGTCGGAACACAGCATTGATATCATTAAGCAAGTACTAAAGTCTTATCTGCTTGGTGTGGTTTGCCTCTTTTTCTTTAAGCTTCAAGTACGAAAGGTAGGTTTATTGGGTACAAATGGCTCCTTTTAAGCAAAAGCAAAAAAAAGTAGACACATTAAAATCCAGGAGCATTAATCTAAGGCCATATGAAGACTCACACGCTATAAACACATGCATGCAGTTAGAAGTTTAACATCTGGAAGGGGGGAAAGCTTCTTCCAAATACTGACAGATTTTCCATTCAGCTGGTCCACACTACTTGTTTCACATTGGCTACACAGTGAGCACCTTCACTCTGATATTTATGCTTCATACACATTAAGCGTTTGTGTGAATGAAAGGGGCAAAAAAAGAATTCTGGAAAGTTAACCATTAGAGTAAGTAGCAAATCTTAAGCATTAAGCATTAGAAACAAATTATTATTACCTCTATTAAAGTATTACCTCTCAAACGATGTCCCTAGACAGGGAATGAGGGGATAGATGATGAAGAATGACAGAAACAACTGGCCGGTGGGGAACAAGAGATGTTGCAATTTAGGATTGGAGCCCAAACCCCAAGGACGCCATGGGGCCCCAAGGAGCCCAGTTTGATAGTCTGAGGTTGATTAGACCCCCTGAAACACATCTACTCTGTGCCAGATAACTCGGGTAGAGTTGCCATAGGAGAGTGTAGCAAGACCTCAGTGTGCCCTACTATTCTGTAGCCTATAGAAGAATCTACTTAGGTTTTTAAAAATATCAACTAGGGCAGTATGATGTGAGGAAAAGCTCCAAAAAATAAAGTTGTAGAGTGACATATTTTGGTGTCCTGTGTTTTGACAGTTATGGGAGTGTTAAAAATCTCTGGAGATTGGAGGTGTTTGTTTTGTGATAGTGTTGCAGATAAGTGCAGTGTTTGCCTTGTTTTAGTCAGTTTATCAGCCCCCATGTAACCCTGAAGTTTATTACTAAGCGTCCCTTTTATGTAAGGGAGATCTACTGGACCTGGAGGCATAGGTTAGTGATTCGTCCTCCATTGTTCTTCACATACAGCTCAAAGAAGAGCCCTCTATCACTCTGGCAACAAGTGCTCCTAGCTCGACTTCGACATGAAAGGGCAAGGGATGTGTGTTTGTGTGCGTCTGCGGAGGAGGGAGGAGGGTCACCTAGCAACAAGCCCTGTGAGCGGAGTGCACTGTCTCGCTTGGTGTATTGTCACCCACTATTTGTTATGCTACCAAAGGTGTGTGTCTGTTTACAGACCAGGAAAGGTGATAGGCGCGACATTGTGTAAGTGGAGAGGAGCCGGATGGAGCATACAGAGGAGCCCACCCTGTTCTTCCTGCCGTCTGCTGCTCTCAATAGGAGTGATGAAAGCCCAGTGTCAGTTACCCGAAACACCCTATGTGTGTTAGTGCATGCACGCAACACACACCATCCAGACTCACAGCGCTCCAATGTCCAACTTAAGCAAACGTATACTGGCCGTACTCTGACCTGCTCAGACAAACTAGAGGCTGGCATGCAGGTTTCATAAGGTAGTAATTAGTTTTCGATTTAAAACCCATTTATCCACCACGTTATGATTTTTTTATGTCCTTTAATTAAACATCTTACTTAAAAGCCACCATCACAAGAAAAAACAGGAAGAGAGGTCTATTATGTACCTTTACTTTTAAAAATCAGCCCATCGCATTCACTCACACATTCCACATGCACCCTCAACCTCCCACCAAGCAAAGAAAACACAAAACCACCCTGTTTATCTTTAAATACAAACCAGTTCACAGACCCAGACCCACTTCCCCTCACATGGTTTCACCCAGCAAGCCATGCAGTCGGTTTGGCCTGAGCATACAGGAAATTTAGCAAGACTCATTTTGCTCTCTTTCTGAACGAGTACACGGGTCACAAAATATACAGACCCACAGAAATGACCCCTCCACTGTAAATCTCCTGACTTCTTTTGGAGGGATATCTTATAAAGCACCTTGTACCTGTGCCTTGCCATGCACTGATGTTGTAGACAAGTTAAAAGTTAATACATTCTGTTTTTGTATTGCTTATCCCAAAATATGGTCCTACTCCTAAAGACCATGCTGCAATCAGTCACCATCCACACATACGGACATGCAGTATTATATTTACCAACTACGACAATGTGTGAGATCTTATGACATCAGATCACATCTGCCTCAGTTTCAGGCTCCGGGAGTGACTCATTTTTTGCATTAATTTTGTGACAGAATTGTAAAATAACATTGAATAGATATTTGCATCACTAGCTAAAGCATATATATGAAATATATATTATATATATTATATATTTCACTCATTGAAAAGTACTGGTTAGAAAATCGTGTCTTTCATCATTGTATAAAGTATTTTCTTATATTTCTGACCTTTGCTTTTTTTTTTTTTCTTGCTCTCTTCTTTTTAGATCTACATGCACCTGCGTTACTACAGCTCCCCAAATGAACAGAGGCACATAGTTAGGATCCTCTTCATAGTCCCCATCTATGCCTTCGACTCCTGGCTCAGCCTTCTTTTCTTCACCAATGAGGAGTATTATGTGTACTTTGACACAGTCCGAGACTGCTACGAAGGTGAGTGGATTGAGGAAAGCTGTGCAATACGCTGCTACACTTGCAATTTCTGCTGCAGGCCGGATTTTGTGCTGCCATATTTGGCAAACAGCAGAATATTCACCACGGCGGTGGGAGTGAGTGTGTTGTGTTCCGAAGCGTCCTTTGACTCCCAGCAGAAATAAGGGTGTGAGAATAAACGTGTCGTGATACCCCACTGGCAGATGGCCTTTGCAGTGTCTTCATTTACAAAGGTTGCCATCTTTGTCCTCGTGTCTCCATGGCCTCTTGGGATTGCAGGGGAGGGGAAACCTGTTTCCTAGCAACTGCAGGAAAACCAGCAAATCCTTGAGAAGACTTAATTGTGAGCAGATAAATCACAAGCTTCTCTCTTTCGGTCCCTCACAGTGCTCATGCAGAATTTCAAAACAATTAAGAATAAAACAAGCAATTATATATCATACTGTGGTTATGTTTGAGTCAATTTGCTTTTAGTATCCCATCACCACATGTGCTCTATGAGGATAATTGCCTCAGCATGATTCTAGTGCTGAAACTAGTTGATCTACTGGAAGGCAGAAAGCTAGTTGTAGCCTCTCATTGTGAAGATCTGCTTGAACTGTTGGTTATTATTTTCTAATCATCTTGTATACTAAAGAATACATTTTTTCATCAAAAACACACTTTTAAGATGATGACTATAATACAAAAAGAATGGTTAGTTGCACCCAAGAACATACATAGTACATATTACAGAATGAATACATTATAGAATAATGTATGAATGTAGAGGTTACTGTTTAAGCTATTGGATATGTAAGTCCCAGACAACTATCTTTATCGAGGCCCAGTATTGACATGGTGAGCTTTGTCTCTACAATTACAAATCTAGATTAAGACAGGTATATGTTGCTGCTCTCATGAGTAACACTCTTGGCTATTTATGCTCTTGATGTGCCACAAATTCATCTGCCGGCGCCTTTCAAGCTAAAAGCAGTGAAAGTCCACTTTTAGAGTTCAGAAATATTGCATGCGTAGCTATGCAACATTAACAAAGCCACCACTGTGCTGACTGTGTCCTGGCAGGGTTGTGGGTGCGCTACAATCACAGGTTCACTTTTAAACTGAGCCACTTCAAATAGTAATGAGGGCAGTGGGGAGCTGGTATCTGTGGGTTACCCTTAAATTAGCCTGAGAACACCTGGGGCAGCGGATGAAAAAACAACCTGCACTCTCAGGGGACTTCAATTACTAGGATCAGTACGTGGCCCAGTCATGGTTTATTTAAATTGTATGTTAATTCTGAATAAAATGACCAATAGCTTACAAGTGTTTGCAGAATAGCCCATCAATTATTGACTAGCACACTAGATGTGACATAACAGTATACTGCAACCTGTGTGCTTTTTAGGGACTACTAATCTAAATATATAAAAAGGTAAGCTTTTAAAGGAGAGAGCAGGTACGTTGATGTAATTTCATTTACGAATCCGCACCACCCGCGACAGGTGTGTAGGTGTTTGCTTCAAAAGCAACCAGTACAGCTGTCTACATTGATTAGGTTGATTACATTACATTACAGTCATTTAGCAGACGCTTTTATCCAAAGCGACTTACAATCACCCATTCACACCATCAGACTCTAACTAACATTCATCATCCAGTCCACACCGATGGCAAGCCTTCGGGAGCAACTTGGGGTTAAGTGTCTTGCCCAAGGACACATCGACTGCCGAAGCCGGGGTATCGAACCACCGACCCTCGGATTGGAGAACTACCTTGCTCTCCACTACACCACAGCCGCCCCATACATATCAGATCTTATCGGGAGATGGAATATAAAGGGATTAAAGACACATCTGGTGTAGCTTTGCACTGAGGCCCATGATACTGTGGAAGACCAACAAAAACATTGCATGTTCCAATGTGATTTTTATCTTTATTAGCAGTACTTATGCAACACATTTCATGAGTGAATATAATAGCCTTAAATGTGTGCAGATCACTTGTGTAACATCTGTTAATCTGAGCCATTTGTGTTATGTGACATTATTGTGTGACATGGCCACGGGTTTTATTCAACATCGTCTCCATAGGTGTCCCATTCTCACACGGCTTCACCTCAGCTCCCAGCTTTAGAGAACTATACCTTACCATTACGCTTAGTCTTATGCCTCGCTCACAACATTACACAATCATCTCTAAGCCTGCCGACTGGGGGTGACTCACCTTTTCTGCCATGAAATGGCACACTCAGCAGTTCTGGAACAAAATCAGCAATACATAACTGTAATTATGACAGTTACACGACACTGTATAACAAACCGATAACTGTCGTGCATCAATATGTTTTTTGGAGGCTGTTGTTCAGTGTTTCCAAACCCACCTCAGCAACATTGACATGGTATTTTTGTAAAACCTTGGTATAGATGCATTTAGGTTAAGGGTCTCTGGTCAGTTACTGCTTAACCAATCTGAGGCTCAAATTATCTTCAGGTTTTTTTCACCTGCTAGAGCTAGTTGCCCTTGAACCAATATTGGTTCATCCCCTTTTTTCCTAAAACATTTGCTGTTTTTATGTCTGTGAATCTGGGAGTGATTTCACAGACACTAAAAATCACCCTTATTTATTTTTTATGTGTCACACTCTTCAGCCTTTGTCATCTACAACTTCCTGAGTCTGTGTTACGAGTATCTGGGAGGAGAGAGCGCCATCATGGCTGAGATCAGAGGGAAACCTATTGAGTAAGTCCTCTTTGCTCTCATCTTCCCTTTTTTTGATTCAGTTCTCCTTCCTTCTTATTAATGTCTTTATTGATGGTAATTGCATTTTAAAGAAGACAATTTGAACCTGCACTTCCCTTTAGGTCAAGCTGTATGTACGGGACCTGTTGTCTGTGGGGCAAGACATACTCCATTGGTTTCCTCAGGTTTTGCAAACAGGTACAGATCACTCTCTTGTCTCATATACTGCACGTTGTTTAATATAACTAAAAGGGTTTTATAACAATTCATTAGTTTACAGATTTTTTTCTGTAAATTTCGGTATGATATTTCTATCCATATTCATGAGACCTGTTTCGAATTACTGTAGGTAGCCAACCCAGTAACTGTCATGTCTAATTAAGATACTCAAATATACGGCATAAGATGCAAAGTGTATGTTAATGTCCAGTAGGATCAGCTGTATTAGTAAGATGTTAATGTTAACATCATACACATTTCCTTAATGTCTCATTGCTCGTTTTCAGAACCTTTAAACTCAGTTTAGACATTTTGATGAAGACTATGAGTGAGTGGGACTTCATAGTGAAACAAGTTGGTGTAGCATCGCTGCTTTTTACTGACCTGCTATTTACTGACTCTATTTTTCCTACTTTCCCTCCTCTCACTCTTGCTTCTTCAGGCAACCCTCCAGTTCTGCGTGGTGAAACCCCTGATGGCAGTGATCACTGTCATTCTCCAGGCCTTCGGGAAATACAAAGATGGAGACTTTAAGTAAGTTTCCCCTCTCAGTCACAGCATTGGCATCTCCCTGAGCGTTGATCTATTGTGTGACTTTATGTGTCACACTGCTGTAGACAGTGACCATCTTCAGCAAAAAGTCTTCTCATACAGCAACCGCTGAGCAGCAACCCAGATAATTCATATCATTAATGAGTAAATCCCTAATGAGGGCCTGTAAAAATACACAACAAAAACAGGAGGGCTGCTCTTCAGTCAAAATATCCATCTTTTTGGGAACTTAAAGCGTTATGTAAAAATAATCATCCTACACAAGAAAGAGCTGCAGCTTCCCCAGAACTAAGACACTAAAGGGTTTTTACTCTTTGCCCAAATGAAAACATAAACTTGCCTTGTGTAGGTTCAAGTTGATTGTAAGTCAGCTTTAGGTCTTCTTCGTTTCTTCACTTAGCCGTTTGCCATCTGTGTCATAGCTAAACCACATTCTTTCTTCTCTGTCTCTCTCCACCAGCGTGGCTAGTGGCTACCTGTATGCGACCATCATCTACAACGTCTCCGTCAGCCTGTCGCTCTACGCTCTCTTCCTCTTCTACTTCGCCACACGCGAACTGCTTGTCCCATACAACCCAGTGCTCAAGTTCTTCATGGTCAAATCAGTCATCTTTCTCTCCTTCTGGCAAGGTAAGAAGTCTACCGAATCAACTTGTTAACACAGCAATGCAGCAGCCTGTTGGTGTTCATTTCAAAGCGGTTGGCAAAAGAAAATGCACTATTACACATATAAAAGACAGCTTTGTTTAATTTGTGAATTATTTTGTTTAATCTGGATGTTGTTTTTGCTGCCGCTGCCACTGTTTTTGTTTTGTTTATTTTTTGGTGTTTTGCAGCTCTATAATGCTGCATTGCACTGTCAGCAATAAAATCCCTTTACTTTATCATGTAGCTTGATATACCAACCTTTTCACTTTTTGTAATAGGTGTTTGTTTAATTTCAGTTTCTCTGGTCAGGTGTTGTCTTGAACAGATTCAGAATGCACACAACGTTTTTGTGCCTACTCTCTGTTTACGATTTCCTGTTTTCTCACTGCTATCTGACTTTCTACAATTCAGGCATGCTGCTGGCCATCCTGGAAAAGTGCGGAGCCATCCCTCAGATTAGCTCGGCGGACTTCTCTGTGGGCGAGGGAACGGTTGCCGCTGGTTACCAAAACTTCATCATCTGCATTGAGATGTTCTTCGCTGCTGTCGCTTTGCGACATGCCTTTACTTACAAGGTCTACATGGATAAAAGACTGGACTCGTATGGTAAGAGAAGTATTAAGAGGCTGGTGTAATTTTGACGGGTGTGAGATCAGAACATTAAGGCAAAATATGTAGATAATGAGAGAGTCTGTATGTTATAGTGTGCATTATAATCGGTCTGCTCGGAATGTGAATGATCCTTTATATAGACTTGATTTCTGCAGTCTGATTAAACCTCACTCTTTGTGTCCCAAACTATTTTACTATGATTCCTATCTTATATGCTCTTTATACATGAGTCTTTCTCTTCTCTTCGGCTTTTCCTTCATTTTCATCTTGACTTTCTTGTGTTCCTTGTCTCTCTTTGTCTCCTTTCTTTCTCTCTTCTTCACTTTGATGCGCTGAAAGGCTCCTTTCCTATCTATGGACAGTACGGTAGGTCTGATGTTAGCTGTGTTCTGTCTGTATCTACCCCAGTTCTGTATGTTTACCTCTATATGTGCTTTTCCTTTGCCTGTTGGGGTTTGAGTGTGGTGAAATGTCCATTACTTTCACATCGTTTTCAGTTCAGCATGAGCTCAGTTTATTCATTTAAAACCGCGGGTCTACAGCGATCTTGTTTTGTTTCTTTGTGCTTATTTTGCAGCCGGTGACTTCAGTTCTTGAGCATTTTGCTTGGCACAATTTTGCTTGTCTATGTTCCTACCCAGGCTCAGCGGGCCTCTCTTATTCTCTGTCTCCCAGCAGTGAATCAATAAGACCTGAAGCAATGTAAATTAGCGTAACCTAATGTTGATTCATCACCTCTTGACCTCCAGTAATATCCTACTACCCACTGTTGCTTTATCAAATAATCTGCATGTCTAGGATTTTGAGGCAACAGATTTTTTTTTGTTCCATTCTGCTGATCGAATTTGGCAAAATTATATTTTTGGGCCACATTTCAAAGATTAACTTGGAAAATTCCCTTGAAAGTTTGAAGGAAACACATCCAAACCATTTTCTCACTCATCGTCTGTCACTTCCATATCTCCCTCCACTTTTGTGTCTCTTTACTGATATTCCAACCTCTCCACCCCTTTATCCAGGCCGATGTGCCCCAATGAAGAGCATCTCCAGCAGCCTGAAGGAGACCATGAATCCAGGGGACATGGTCCAGGATGCCATCCACAACTTCTCGCCGGCTTATCAGCAGTACACCCAGCAGTCCACACTGGAGCGAAGTGGGGGGCCCCCCATCTCCCGCAGCCACAGTAACCTGAGCACCCGCGGGGACGAAAAGACCCTGCTGCTCAGCTCTGACGACGAGTTCTGAGGCACAAACACACACTCACTCTAGTCCCGTAGCCCATATTGGATTTCTATTAGCGGTGTGAAACAAATCTGAACAAAATTTTTGTTGGTACCTTAACATCGAAGATTCATTTAGACAACAATAAAAAGATCAGATTTATTTCAGATGTATAGAAACATAGTTATCAGACTGTGGGAAGGGATCGAGAGTTTATACAAGGAAAGAGAGCTAATAAAAGAGGTTGGAGGAGTTGTTACTAGTATGGTCAGGGAGAAGAAAGAAGTCAAGATGTTCAGACAGACATTAGATTTATTAACTGGTTATTAAATGGTCAGTTGTCAATTCTGTTGATGTCAAAGAAGCCATTACTGACAGAACAAATAACTGTGCCTGCATATAGCGTATTTATGCTGCACTTTAAACAGATATAAGGTGTATGCCAGAGCAAATAAGTGCCATCTACATCTGAAACAAATGGCCTCCTTCATATGTCAGTTTTCATATTGATTTTCAATCCAAACTCCTTCTCACCCCTCTGCCAATTCTGCCTCTTACCGAATCATTGCCAAATAGAAGGAGTACCATGTGCTCAGGTCAATGAGACACACTGTCTTAAGATTTAGAATTGATTTATAGTCAAGCAAAACTAAGCTACTTAATTTTAATATATAAGAATTGAATCACATTTTTGTATTTAAATGTTGTATGACCTTGAAGGTGTAACTCATTTAAAGAGTAGTTTGTTGGAAGTTTGTTATTCCAGAAAATGTTTGTTTGTTTTTTGTTTTCATTTTGTTATGGGTTCATATGAACCAGTGACTCAAAGGTGTAATTGCATGACCCCAGCTTTTGGCTCCTCGTGCAATGTTATTGTCTGTGGAGCTCTGAGAGGGAACAGCTGTAGGAGGGATATTAGTGCGGGCAGGGAGACTGGCGGAAGGACAACGCCCACACAGATTACAGATTACAGATTACTGAAGAAGCAACGCTTCCCTGCAGAGCCGGCCCAGCTGTGATGTGCTGCGGATTGTAATCCCATAATTAAGGGCAGCACAGATCAGGCCTGCCTCTGCTGGTATTGTTTATAGTGGCCTCACTGCTAAAGTAGTCGTGAGTTAGTCAGGAAGACGGCCATCACAGACAGATAAGGCCATTCAAAAAGTCTCAGTGCAAACAGGGCTTTAAATTCGACTCCCTCATCTAGAAAATGAATATATGGGCATTACAACAATGTATGCAGGCTGCACATGGATTTGTTCAGGCACACACTAAAGCGGTGAAGCATTGTAAAAAAAATAATCCTCAAGTGAGTCAGAACCTTCAGGTCTGCCCGTAATACTCAGTTACACATTGGCAGAGTTAATTGTTCATCAAGTGATGTTGACTATGCGTCTTATCAGGGGCCCGTATAAAAGCTGCTTGTGGTCCTGATCTTAAATGTTTGATGGCAGAACACAGCAATATAAGTGCTGACTAGATCTTAACCCATTAAGCCCAATGCTGGCGCTAAATGTGTGATCATTCTTTTCCTCTTGTTATGTTAAGTGCAGAGTGCAAACTGATTTTACGGATCGACTCAAGTCTATTGACGGAAATTAAACAAACAGTGAAGTCCTTGTTTGTAATGAATGTAAGCCAAGTGAAAAATGAACTGCCAAATTGATGTGTATCCTCAAAAGAGGACAATCATCTTCTTAATGGGAAAATCGTTTTCAATTAGGGGGATAATGAAAGTGTTGAACAGTTTCCTGGTGTGACTGCTAAACTATATCCTCGACTCTGCCCCAAGTTAGCAGCATATCAAACTCAAGCGTCTCGATTCAAAACACTATCAAATAACAGTTTTGATACTATGTGTTTTAAAAGCTGGATATTAATCACAAAGAATAGTATGAGTATATAAAACCAGGAAATATTATACCTGAAAGAAGGGAATGTTGTAAATAGAGTTAAACTCTGTGGAAGCACTGCGGAACATTCATGATGATGCCTGTTATGGCATTGCTTTGTGTAGTGCTTTAGTTAATGTTTTAATTTCCATATGATCTCTTGTTTTATTTCTGTTGTACACTTATTGATTTGTATATTGGCAATAGTATCTCTTGTTTTGATGCTATAATGGTTTCTGTTGTTAAAAAAATGAAATAAAATACAAAATGCAAAAAATACATTTCTGCCAGGTTTTTGATCTAGTCAGCTTGTGACACCATCATCACAACAATATGTAATATTTTGTTACATTGTACAATGCCATCAAGAAACAAAAAATAATTTCTCACTTTTGGTGTCTGATTTTAGTCTCAAATGAAAGCAAAGTTGATTTAAATAGCAGATATGTGAGACTGAGACTACAAGCTGTGTTTGATCCACGTCCAATCAGACGTGGGGGCGGGGCTTCCCGAGCAGCCAGCCAATCAGAGTAATGCTAACAACAACAACAACAACATAGCTGCACAGCTAGCTGCGCCTTGTTATTGTTTCTATTGAGCTGAAGCTGTAGCTCGTGATGCTTTGTGGTGATATTTGACTTGAGGAAGCGACGGTGTCTCCATCCACGTTAAACGTTACCGTTTGTCTGAAATAAAGGCCGTGTCGGTTAAAGGTGGTGTTCAAGGCCTGTGACAGGAACAGTTAAAGAAAACCAGGTAACTTCTTAGAGAGGAAAGGGTCACCTGACCTAAAGGGTCCATTAAACAACCGCTTCACCTTCCATACGAGAGAGTGTGTCCTTAGAATGAGAGGTTCGTACGGAGACAGAGACCGAGACCGAGGCCGTGACAGAGGGTAAGCAGCCAACCAGTCACAGCTAGCACAGACCGCTAGCTGCCATTATAAAAGGCTATTAACTGTGTGTGTGTGTGTGTGTGTGTGTGTGTGTGTGTGTGTGTGTGTGTGTGTGTGTGTGTGTGTGTGTGTGTGTGTGTGTGTGTGTGTGTGTGTGTGTGTGTGTGTCTCTGTCTCTGTGTGTGTGTGTGTCTGTGTGTGTGTGTGTGTGTGTGTGTGTGTGTGTGTGTGTGTGTGTGTGTCTGTGTGTCTGTGTGTGTGTGTCTCTGTGTCTCTGTGTCTGTGTGTCTGTGTGTGTGTGTGTTTGTCTGTGTCTCTGTGTCTGTGTGTGTGTGTGTGTGTCTGTGTGTGTGTGTGTGTCTCTGTGTGTCTGTGTGTGTGTGTGTGTGTCTGTGTGTGTGTGTGTGTGTGTGTGTGTGTGTGTGTGTGTGTGTGTGTGTGTGTGTCTCTGTGTCTCTGTGTGTGTGTGTGTGTGTGTGTGTGTGTGTGTGTGTGTGTGTGTGTGTGTGTGTCTGTGTGTCTCTGTGTGTCTGTGTGTGTCTGTGTCTGTGTGTGTGTGTGTGTGTGTGTGTGTGTGTGTGTGTGTGTGTGTGTGTGTGTGTCGTCATGTTGCAGCAGCCCTCGCTTCGGGTCCAGCAGAGGCGGCCCAACACCGGGTAAAAAGTTTGGGAACCCCGGGGACCGTTTACGGAAGAAGAGATGGGACCTGGACGAGCTTCCTAAATTTGAGAAGAACTTTTACAGTGAACATGCAGAAGTGCAGCGAATGAGCCAGGTATTGCTGAAACAGTCTGAACAGTCTGATCTTCTGATGCCGCTGTCTAATTTAGACTTTGGCAATGAAGAGTAACTTTATTAAAAATGACCTACACGTGTTTTTAGTCTTTTGGTTTTTTTTCTCTCACTCTTGTGCTTTCAGTATGATGTTGAGGAGTTTTGCAGGAAGAAAGAAATCACTGTTCGAGGTACAGGCTGCCCAAAGCCTGTCACCAACTTCCATCAGGCACAGTTTCCCCGTAAGCACATGCATACATGGATATCTGCAAATGTACAATTGTGGAAATACACAGCCAGTACAAAAAAAAGAATAAACTAAATCAGTTGTCACAGAAATAACCAGGATATTTGTTCTGCCTCTCAAAACTAGAATATGTATTGGATGTACTCATGCAGCAGAATTTCAAGGAGCCCACAGCCATTCAGGCACAAGGCTTCCCTCTGGCCCTCAGCGGGAGAGACATGGTGGGCATTGCTCAGACTGGCTCTGGGAAGACCTTATCGGTGAGACACATGTCTTCCTCTAACTGTACTTGCAAAGATGGATGCGTAATATGCAGAAGCACAGTCCACTGACCTTTCCCCCCTTTTTTTTCTCTTCAGTACCTCCTGCCTGCCATTGTGCACATCAATCATCAGCCCTACTTGGAGCGTGGAGATGGGCCCATTGTACGTGCAGAGAAAAGGAATACACTAATCACTTAGTAGTCCACTTTGAGATATCAAAGTTTACAAGAATGATATTAAATGCCCTCTTAGCAAAACATTAAAGTGTCAAATGCACTAAACGGTGTATTGTTATGGCATTATATGTTTGCTCTACAGTGCTTGGTCCTGGCCCCCACAAGAGAACTGGCGCAGCAGGTCCAGCAGGTGGCATTCGATTATGGAAAGTCCTCCCGCATCAAAAGCACTTGTGTGTATGGGGGTGCTCCCAAGGGACCTCAAATAAGAGACCTGGAGAGAGGTAGGGAGTATTAACTATTTGGTTTCAGACTAATTTGTATCACATTACTTACTTTTCTTTTTTTCTGAGTCAGCTGAAACTGTTTCCCATTGAAATCCACATTTTATTTGTCTGTAATGTACTAAATTTGTCTCCTGCAGGTGTTGAGATCTGCATTGCCACACCAGGTCGTCTGATTGACTTTCTTGAGGCTGGAAAGACAAACCTGCGACACTGCACTTTCTTGGTTCTGGATGAAGCTGACCGCATGCTGGATATGGGTTTTGAACCACAGATTCGCAAGATTGTGGACCAGATCAGGGTAAATTAACAGCAGAGAAATGCTACGTTTTTTAAAGATGAAGCAGTCATTTTAGTTTCTGTCCTTACTTGTTTCTGTTTGTCTGGTTTGCTCTTTGCCCAGCCCGACAGACAGACCCTGATGTGGAGCGCTACGTGGCCTAAAGATGTCCGCCAGCTGGCAGAGGACTTCCTGAAAGACTATGTCCAAATCAATGTCGGAGCACTGGAGCTCAGCGCCAACCACAACATCCTTCAGATAGTTGATGTCTGTATCGAGAGTGAGAAGGACAACAAGTAAGAGGCCGGCCACATTTCAGATCTGTCTTTTCCTGCTTTGGTTTATAACATTTGTTTGGTTTGTATTTCCTTAGGGCCCTTTTCCTTTGTAATATTGCTTGCTTTAATCGACTTTTTTTGAAGGGATGATTATGATATATACATGTATAACTTGTGAATATTATAAATGTTTTTTTTTTTTCTTTCGCTTTCTTTCCTCAGGTTGATCCAGCTGATGGAGGAGATCATGGCTGAGAAAGAGAACAAGACCATCATCTTCGTGGAGACCAAGAAACGATGTGACGATCTCACACGCAGGATGAGACGTGATGGGTGAATAATAATGATGTATAATAGGAATAGAAAAGCTTTTATATACAGTTTGGTCTTTCCAATTTTTTTATGGTGCGTGATCTCATGTATTCCCATGCTAATCACATCCTGTATCTGACCCCAAAGTTTGCAGGAACAGGTGGGCATGCATTTCCCTCTGGGGATTAAGAAATGTGAAATCATTGCGATATTAACTTTCATTTACGTTACAGCTTGCTTATGTCTCTTCCAGGTGGCCAGCGATGTGTATTCATGGCGACAAGAGCCAGCCAGAGAGAGACTGGGTGTTATCTGGTAAAACAAACAATCTGACATTTGAATAACAGGGACTTTATTTAGGCATTGTTACCTTTTTCTTATCTGTTTTTTCTTTCATGAAGACATTATTTTTCTGATCATATATTCTGTTTTGCAGAGTTCCGTAGCGGCAAAGCTCCTATCCTCATTGCTACTGACGTGGCCTCGCGTGGTTTGGGTACGTCCTGTGTGCTCAAGTGCAAACACACTGATACACTACACATGCAATATATTATACCATTCAATTAGTAATAAAATAATAACAATGGTCAAATATGTAATAACTCTTCACTGCATGTTTATTCATGGTATCATTTATGATCAAAAGTCAATTACAAACACATACAGATTTGCTTTTCTTCAAAAGAAAATATGCTTCTCAGATAAAATGTGTCTCTAAGAAGTGGATCATAGGTTTAAGCCACTTTGCTCTATCGAATAACAGAAAGAAATGAACATGGGAAGGATGTAGAACAGTGATAAGATGTAAAGGGTGCGTGCTAGTGAAGCAGCCCTTTACAGGATGGCTATCAACCTTTAACCTAATTCTATGTTCATTTGTTTTCTTTTCATTTTTTTTCTTTGTTTTTTTTTTGTTTCCAAGTCTCTCCTCCGGCAACTAGAAGCACACAGGCCCTCGGGAGCCTGCAGCCGGACCTAGGCATGACAAATCGAAAGCTGACTTGGGGGAGAGAGACGGCCTGATTAATCAGTCCCAGTCACAGCCATCTCCGCTGAAAACCTAGAACAGAGCCCACAAACAAAACTCTCCCCCCTTCCAGGACACTGGTCACCTGGGCGACGGGGGGGTGCGAGCGTGGGGTGCTGCTGGGCTTCCAAATTTGATCCGAAGGGTCGGGGGCGGCTGTCAGGTGAGAGAGGGCGAAGAGGGGGGTTTGGAGGAGGGTGGGCTCCCCTCAGCCATGCCATCATCACAGTGACGCACCACTATTTGCTGATTGAATTAACACAAAGACTCGGACTTGGAGACTTTTTTACAAAGTTTTCAATATTCATGTATTTATTATTCTGATGGGATATGGATTAAGAAGACTTTTTTTTGACAGTCCTGGAGATACATTTCCATTCCCAATAACAAACTTTGGAGAGCAAAGTTTTTACCCTCAATTGGTCCTGCATATAATCCAGTTTGATAGGTCATACTTAAGTTTTGTGAAGCCGAGATACAGTGGTGCGTTACGAGAAGACAGAAAGAGACAACTGCCAGGAAGTGAGGGTGGAAAGCCGCCAAAGCCGGGCATGGACGGCTATGCTGGAGGCTCCCCTCTGAACTGCCCCCTGATGCCAGCCCCTGACACCCCTCACACCACTGGCTGTGCCGTCCGGCCTCTCCCTCTGCGGACGTCATGTCTGGTCCTGGCTGGCAGGAGTCCTGGCCTGGAGGAGCCACCTCTCTATAATCCAGTTCCCTTCCCTTTCACTCCTCGGCCTCTCTGTCCTTTCTTTCTTTCACTCGCATTCTCTGCCTCTCTCACACATCATCTCTCTTTCTCCTGCTGTCGTTTTTTCTCGCTTGGTTATCACTTCCCTCCCTCCTTTGCTCTTTTCTCTCATTCGTCTCTTTACTGGACCTCTTTTTATCACCCAACTTCCTGTCCTGGTCTTGTATTATCTTCCTGTTGTTTCCTTTAAAACCATTACTGACCCCTGTCCCTTTTTGTCCCTTTTTCTTCCCATTCCCAAATCGACTTTGTCCTGCTTTCAATCCCTTTTGTCTTTTAAGACTTCGACATTTATCTTTCTAAGCATCATAGCAGACCAACAGTCACGTCTGGTAAAAACTCACCAGCTCTTGATCACTTGCTAAAACCCTCCATAAGGACTAGAAAAAGCTGTCAGCTTTCAAATTCCCTGGCAGACCCCTCTCTCAGAAAACACCCACACGCCTCCTCCTTAATGTCTGTTTCTTGTTACCAAACTTAAAAAGCTGGGCTCTTTGATATCACTGCCATTGGTGGCTTGCTCATTCTTACAAGGACTTTAATGCTTAGATAGGATAAGATAAAAAAGGCTGGGTGACATGAGGGAGGCACAGATGAGAATAGAGTAGTCCTGCATCCCTGCACAGTCCAGCTGGAGCTCTGGGTCACACAGTTTCCAGCTTTGGGAGTGTTGTGGAGGAGTGGCGAGGTGGGAGAGAAGGGACCGCTTTAGTCCTGTGCGCTCTCCTCCTACCCCTGCAGACCTCCCAGGACTGGTGATGGGTAGGGGGACAGAGGGCTCACTTTATGAGCCATCACTAAATCTCTGATACGGGGTAAGTACTCTACTTCAACCCCCTCCTCCCCCATTTTGTCTTCCACCAGCCTTCGTCTTTATGTTACCAAATCCAGACTTGTTTTTGCTTTTAATAACAGCAGTGCTTTCAGAGCCCTTGTCAACTGTAATGAGAAACAGACCTCTAAAATACATTTCTTATTTGGTTCTGATCAGAAATCCTTTTAGACTACTGAATCTGTCTTTTACACAAGGATCCTGTGAGGTCACTTGCCTCTTTTTACAATTTCACTTTATATTGTCCAAATTCTTCAGCAAACCAAAAACTTTTTCATCCGTAGATTAAGCTGATTATGTACCTTTTGGCTACACATAGTTTATTGCTATGCTGGATAGGTGAGCCCTGTTTGTGTAGTTGTCATGGTAAGTAAATACATTTTCTAATTGTGTATTGTAAAAGTAGTTGACGATTTAAGAGGTAAGTGGGTTTACGCTTTCAGAGGATGATGGGTATTGCTGGGTCTTGCAGGTATTGTCTGTCTGAATGTTCTAAAAGCAACAAACTGAAATTTGGAGTAAATTTCTCAACCAGTTTTAGGTTTTCCTGACTTTGTCTTCTTGTCTTTTCCATCCCCGTAACTGATCCCATCCCACCACCTCTTCCCAACTACTACTGACTCAAATGTTAAGATGTGGAGGATGTCAAGTTTGTCATCAACTATGACTATCCCAACTCATCGGAGGATTACATCCATCGCATTGGCCGCACAGCCCGCAGCACCAACAAAGGCACCGCCTACACCTTCTTCACCCCGGGGAACCTCCGCCAGGCCCGCGAGCTGATCCGGGTGCTGGAAGAGGCCCGACAGGCCATCAATCCCAAACTGCTGCAGCTGGTCGATACTGGACGTGGAGGAGGTGAGGGACACTGCCTGCTGGATTAGATTACTATATGCTTTGTTTGGTGGCTAATTCATTAAGCTCATGAGATCTCAACACCCAAAGAGGAACAGTTTTCAGATTATGGGGAGTTGTAGTATTTCGCTGTCCTAATGTCTTAAGTATGAGGGTATTGTTAAAGATGGGATAAAACAGCTTCAACCTAACATGAATTGAATGTTTGAGAGGTAGTTCCTCATGTGACGGGCCAACATAGCAGTGTGATGCGTTTGTCCTTCCTCTCTCTTCCTTCATCCTTTTTTTTTTTAATTATCTCCAGGTGGCCGTCCTCGTTTTCGCGGTGGCTCCAATTCAAACAATCCCAACCTGATGTACCAGGACGAGTGTGACAGGCGAATGCGTTCTGTGGGTGGGAGCGGCAGCGCCAAGGAGAGCCGCGGCAGCAACAACAGCAGCAGCAGCAGCAGCAGCAGCAGCTATGGCCGTGACAGTCGAGATGGCCACAGAGGAAGCAGCCGTGACGGGGAACGCTCCTCCTCCTCATCTTCCTCCTCCTACAGAGATCGCAGCAGCAGGGACGGAGGGCGCAGCTATAGCTCCAGCACCAACTCATACCAGAACAACAACAACGGCAGCAGCAGCAGCTCCAGGAGCAGCTCTGGGTCGGGGAGTGTTGGAGTGGGGCAGGCCCCGCCCTCTTCATCGGGCCCCCAGCCTCTAATGGCCAAGCAGTTCAACCCTCCCCAGCCCATGCTTGGGCTGATGGGGCACTCCCCATTCCAGTTTGCTCCTCCACTGCCACCCCCTCCGTCAGGCAGAAAGTAAAGTAATCCGTGAGTCAGTCACACATACTACACCCAGTCCCAATCTGTGACCAAAACATTTGGTTTTGCAGGGGTTTAACCCTCAGCAGTTGACCACTGCAACATCAACATTACAATTATGAGCTTGTTTGGGTTGCAACACGAGTGCACTGTGCTTTTGAAATTCTTTAACATCAAGACATAAATTATTTAGACTAGTTTCCAGTTTGTTTAAGTGGTCAACAAGTTTTTGTTTTAAACTTTTGCTTTTGTGTGAAATTAATCAAAATTCATTATTTAGTTTGACAGAAGCTTGTCTGTGTCAAATAACTAAGTTTGTGTTGTGAACTGATACATAGGATTTGTGGAGTAATCAGATTTTCCCCTTTAGGCGTATGAGGTAGGTACATTTTTTTGTATAAAGGCTAGTTTCTGTTTTAGGCTAAATATCTTTATTTTTGTGTTTTGAAAGTTTGTAAGCCGCAAGATCAGTTTGAATAGATTTAACGATAACCATGGAGATCCTCATTTTGCTTGAGCACCATTATGGTTAAAAACAGAATCCATGAAGGGATTTCTCTCTCCTTTTGATTTTGATATTTTCATAGTATAAATATTAATTTTGACCCGATTGAGGGAACTATGCAGGGACTTTGTGCAGCCATGGCAGCAGTGAAAGTCACATGCATATAAATTAGCTTTTCTTTCACATGTCAAGGTTTGTGTTTACTGGCAATCCACCATAGATGACCGTATTCAGTTAATAACCAATGTGGGAAACTCTTTGCAGCAGTGATGATTGAAGTTTTCTTAGCAAATACCAAGTTCATTTAACAGTTTAATAAAGCTTGTCAATGTATTAAGGTGTGGTCTTTAATCCTTGACACTAAAATCATGCATGATGAGTTATGGCTACTGTATTGTGGAGTTTCCATGAAGAGAGAGGAAAAACTCAAGTCACCTACAACACAAATGAACAGGCCTTCAGCTCACCAAGAAAAAAAAAACCTTTATTACCCATTTGGAATATTTTACCAGTGTTATGCTCTTTCACAATTCAAATGTACATAACAGGACTGCCGTCATTGGTATTTACAAAGCAGTCGTATTGGGAGTTTAGTGCAGCGGAATGTGATTGAGAGCCTGTGGCGAGGAGAGAATGTTGAGCGTGGCTGACATGCATCGCACACCGTAGAAACTATCTGAACCTGTCTGAGACAAACACTGTGCTCAGAGCAGCTGGCTTCATCTCAATTTGCATGATATTTCAGTTTTACCCAATAAATGCTGAATTAAACTTAAAAATCACAAGCTAAATAAAGAAATGTGAAAATGTAATTCATACCCTACTGAAAATGCTCTGAATATATTAAGAATTAAAAGGATATCATGTAGTTGAACTGCATGTCAGACAGACCTAATATGACTGATGTGTAACAAAAAAAACAAATCCATCCAAACAGACGAAAAGTTAAATAATGTTAGAACTGCAAAATAGGCACATATGGCAGATGATACACATGATCTGTTGTTACAGTAGATGTTGTTCTTTACACAAGATGAGGAACAGACATGAAAACAGTACAATCAAAAAAATCATTCTCTGTGCAAATCAAAAAGTGGACTCAGTTGTTGTGAAATTATTTTTTACAAAATACACAGCATGAAACGTTGATTAGGTACAGCTTTGTTTCGGAAACTAAGATGAGCTGCACCTATGTAATGCGCTAACGTCCTTTCTCTCTCGGTGTGCTGGATTTTGCAGGCATCGTATCCCATGTTGGAAAAGCATGCAGAGGTGAAGGTAAACGCAACTGATAAGTGATACAGACGGACTTTGTAAAGTGAAAAACATGAAACACACCAAAAAATATGCACACATTTGATGTAGTTTGTTAAAAAAATATTGATTGACTGCAACAGCTCTGTGGGAAGCATGTTGCAGGACTGTTTTTAAAGCGGCAACATACGGCAGACTAGATGTTGACACACACACACACACACACACACGACAGCAAAGCATTCACACACACTGACAGAGCATGAGCGTAATCCAAGAAAATTTATTAATACCGACCAAAGAAAGTACAATGTGTTTACAAAGGAAAATGGGCGCAGTGTTGGAGAAGTTTGTTTAGGAAGGAAGCGGAGTCTGAAAGCAGAGAGTCTGTCAGGTTGTGGTTGTGTTTCAGTGCTATAGGTTCCCCCACGTCTCTGGAGGAGGAAACTGTTCTAGACTGCCGCTCTCGCTGTGCTCCTGCTCTCCCATGGTGAAGGTTAAACTGTACTGCAGCTGCACTTTCTCCTGAAGCACACACAGAGGATGAGAGAGGTGGATGAATCAGTGTTGACAGCCAGAGATCCAACAGGCTCTGTACTTATCTTATGGTTGTGAGTCAAAAGAACTACTCAGAGATAGAACAGGGATAACTAGACTCATCACAGCTATGACAGTCTATGTGACTTCCACAGGTCACTTGACCAGTGGCGGTATAACAAGTTAAGTGGCATTTTTTTGCCTTCACCCATTTGTTTTGTAAAGAAATCTTAGTCGACTACGACCAAAATGACCAATTTATTAATCGACTAAGAAGGGATATCCCTATTTAAGTTGTACGCAATTTAATTTCTTCTACTTAATGTCACTTTTATAGAATGCATATAGTGTCAAATGTAGCTGTAGCTTGAAATACTGTCACAGCCTGAGTATGAGAAAGTTAAGTAACAAGGTTTGCAAGGTAGTATGTTTTTCAAGGAATTGTTTTCTTTCAGTGTTTCTGTTAATGGCTGTGGATGTCAGCAGAGTTTCTGCTATTAACCTGAAACAGAAATTTAAACAGATACTTGACAAAACCAAAGTAAGACTTTGAGGTTACTGTTGGTGGATGGGGAGTATCATATGTTTTTTTAGATACTAAAGGTAGCTTAATGGTTTCTTTTAAATTGGGACCCCCAATGTGTAGACCGGTAAAGCATCTCGGCTTACCTTGTTTGGGTTTGCCAGCAGCAGGATCTGTGTGACAGCAGCAGGAGGAAGGATGGGGTTGAACGCTGGGAGCTCTGTTCCTGATGGGGGCTGAAGCTTCACTGCCATAGGCTACAGTTGATAAAAGAAAACAAACAACATTCTTACTCGGACGGTAAATCGGTTGCAGGGGTCCATGTATGTAAAAGGTCGACTGTGTTTGATGAGAGGCCAAGGCCTTGAACTTTGTCACTGCTGACCTTTGGAGCCGTGGTCTGGAAATTGATGTTACTGACGGGGACGGGAGCGGATGACAACATGGAGATGATCACCACCAGCACATCGGGACGAGAGGGAGGCGAGTCCCGAGCGAAGTGAAAGAGAACCCGCAGACTGTGTCCGTCAAACACAGTCACAGGTAACAGACTACCTGGAGAGAGTAAGAGAGAGAGAGAGAGGAGGTGAGTATATAATCTGTTCTTCCAGGTAGGCAGAAGCATAAAGCCATTAGGTTCACTCACTGGGCTTAATGGATTCTAGCGGTACAAAAACATCAGTCAGGGTGAAGTCTGCAGACGGTGTCTCGGTGTGAGTCGGGGACATATCCAGCAACGTCGCTGCAGGGCCGGGCTGAGAGTTGAGGAGAGGTGCGGGATGTTCGACGGCGAAGGTTGGTATGGGGTTTGGGGTGACGTTGCACACAGACTTGCTCTGCAGATCCCTCAGAGTTGGTTTACACTGCTGCTTGTCCCTGAAAGCAGATAAATGAACAATTCATTTTAGTTTGCTTTGGTGGTTAAATGTATTAGTTCATACAATTTACATTTTTTTACATTTTTTTTAAAAAAATCCCTTTTACTAGCTCCTTGCTAACCTTCTGAGGAGCATTATGAGCCAGGACGGCAACTGAGTAAACAAAAACAACAGCAAGGAAAAATGTAAGGAGTGAAAGGTCAAAGCATATAGCTGTTGTTTCTCTGACCAGTATGGAGAGCAGTGGCTGTGTTCTGGGAGTGTCTAATGTTCGGAAACTAGATGGAAATCCATCAACGACTGCTACGGCACTGATCTACTTTTACTACATACGTATGTAAGTGCACCAGGCAGACAATCGTATCAAACCAAAACTTACAGACCATTTCCCACGGTAATGTGACAGAGTTAAGGTGGTGTTAGTTAAATACCATTTGACCTGCAGGCCCTCTGGAGGCAGGGACTGCTGCATCAGCGTCTTTCCCAGCAGGTCCAGCTCGTCCAGGGCCGAGTTCCCGGGGGTGGAGCCAGACGAAAGTGGCTGAGAGTAGGAGGGGGGGTCTGGACTCAGGAGGAGACTGGGTGCTGCTGGGATGTCTGTGTCTATGCTGTCAGAGGACTGGAAGTAGAGAGTATGAGAAAAATGGTGATATAGATGTGGATTATACCGGAGTTGTTTTGAAAGCAATGATGCCCGTTAACATTCATTTTAAAAAGAAGTTGTGCGTGTTTGAGAGATGAATAATTATAAACCTGGAAGGAGTCCCATGCGGTGGAGTCCTCAGGCTGTGAGTGAGGGTTGGAGGTGTGTGTTCCTTCACTTAGACCTGTGGGACGCACAAAGAGTGGCACTACTATTTAGGACTATGTTTCAACTCCAAACACTCAAAATCAACTTCCTGCATAAAACAGATAGGTGTGTGGTGTCTGACGTGCTGTTACCGAGTGACATGAGCTCGTCGTCCAGGAGACTGATCCCCATCTCTTGCGAAGGGGCGTTGAGGCTGTCTGTTGGGGTGGGGAACTCTGGGAAGGACGGAGGCGACTGTGGTGATGTGTCCAATCCTGACAGATCTAGCAGTGCCGTCCCTCCTCCTGTGAGAAATGGAGTCAATCCAGTTTAAATCGAAAAAAAAGTTTCTACATTTATCATTTTTGTAACTGATAATTCTATAACCAATCAATGAATTACTCTTCATGTATTTCTGTGCTCAATGCTTCACCCACCTGTTGTCCTCTGTGTGTTTAATGTGTTGTTGGCGTTCACTATCTCCCCCTTCACCTGCTGTTTGTACTGGTTGATGACCTGAGTCAGGCTGTCGTTTGCCTGCAGGATCTCAGCTGTGGAAAGACAAGAGAAAATGCTCTGCATTGATTTCACACTATTACAATAATAGTCAAAAGTAATACGTCTCCTGCTGGGGTGGACTAGAGCTCAGGAAGTGGACTAGACAAAAGATACGCGTTTTATAATTGCCTTAATATAAATAGTATAGCAGCACACAATGGTCGTTTTGGTGCTAAACTAGTGCTCATTATCACCTGCCCTCACATCTCTGGAAGCTATTATTGAAGGCAGGTGTGCTGAAAATTAGGTGAACCTTGGAAGACGGCACATCTTCAACCGCTGTTAAAGACGTGCCTGCTGCTCTTACTTTGATGAATTTGGTTATTTTGCCACCGATTTCAACATTTTGTAAAGGCCTGTTTATGGGTGTTTGTTTTGAGGCTTTTTACTTAATTTATGACGCTGCAGTCAGCGAAACCAGTTAAGCTCAACCCATCAACTCAAGTGTACCATTCAAACAACCTTGGGACCACCCGAACCCTCACGGATCATCAAGCAGTGAGTTACTTTAACAAACTAAGTAGCCGGATAGGGTGTCTACCAATTTAGCTTAGAAGCTGCAATACATACCTCCAGCTGAAGTTAAAGGACAATGCTCAAAAGTATTAAAAACGCAAACTTTTTCCAATCAGCCAAATGTAATTATCATGGATAATTTATAATCTGTATTTTATCCATGTATGGTATTTTTTAATATTTTACAATGATTGCAAATGTCTCCAGAAAAGAAAATGACTGTCCTGGATACCAAAGATTTCTGCAGGACAAAGACAGTAAAAAAGCAGTGAGGTGACTTCAATGATTAGCCCAAATGTTTATATTGTGGGTGGGTTTCTGGTGCTCCTATAATGAACAACTTTAAAAGAGTATGAAAGGCTGGGCTTGGTTGAACAAAAAAAAAAGGGGGAGTAATCATTCCTTTTTTTCTTGATGTTTAATAACAGATTAATGAAAATGATGCTCACCCAGAGCCTCGTCGTTGTCCTCCGTATCACTTGCCAGTCTGAACAGTGTCGGTCTCATTTTCTCACAGCGCTGGTACAGATCCTGATACCACAAAACACAATATATTAAACCCTTTTCCCACCAAAATTAACAATTAAATGTTACAGTGGTTACTTCTTTCTATTTTTTCTTTCAAACTATCAAAACCAGAGTTAGTAATTGTTGTAACAGTGGAAAGGCTGTCAAAGACCGTTTTGACGTCTGAATGAAGTGTTTTTTACGACGCCCAACGAGGTAAAATAACAAATAGTTTTCTGAATGAGGTCTGGTGGCTTTGAGAAGAGCACAATAATAGCTTTGTACGTTAATAAATTAAATATTTAAAAGGGGCTTTAAATACTTGAAATTAAGTTTCTTGTCTGGTTCACCACAACGTTAGACAGTTTAAATCTCCTTTGGATTAAAAGCATATTTCAGATCACCTGTAATAGTTCAGCGTTTTGCTGATTGTCGGCGGTGCCGTCATAGTCCTGCAGAAGCTGAGTCAGCAGACTGACGCTCTCATTCACCTCCTGAATAGCGTTCACTCGCTTTGAAACCTTCTCTGCTCGCTTCTGATCCTGCAAGAGAAAAAGAGACAATTTCACAAACGGCACACATAGCATGGTGTTACAACAAACAAGTGCCCATGTTTGAAAATGATCATACATGACGCAAGCTGCAGAAACATAAAATAGGAAAAAACAAAAAAGGAAGTACAGCAAGGTCAGGGAGAGGTACAAGAAGTCTCGGGAGAACAAAGAGCAGTTCCCATTACCCTGAAATCAGGACGCATTCCCTCTGAACTCCTGCTGAGTCATTCTGCCAGTGACACACAAAACCCTCCAAAAGCAACCAACCCTTTTTCCTCATTCTGTTAATGTTCCTGCCCTGAGTGCAGCACTCTGATATTTTACTCCTTTTCTTAGAAAAAAACATGGCAGTCTTTCTCTGCCATGCTGAAAGGTAGATGTGCAGCTAATGTAGAACAGAAAAATTTGATTTATAAAAAGGAGTAGGAGACAGGTTTACCTCTTGGACCATTTCCTTGATGAGTTTGTTGGCAGCTTTTAGGTCCTCAGGGTGCGAGCTATTCAACAGGCGGGACAACATCTGACAAAGCAGAAAGCCAGAGTTCCCATGGTGAAACATTTTCTCATGTTGGAAAGCATCTTTTCAAATAACTGTGATAATTAACAGACAAGTCCTCACCTTTGACTTCTCCTCATCCTCAAAAATGGCATTCTTGGGTCTGGGTGGGGGAAGGTTCAGCAGTTTGTCAGGTGGCAGCTCTGGGTCTTGTTTAATAATACCTGATTTACAAACACAGAATATCAAAACGAAAGAAGTTAAATTCTTCCAATTATTATTATCACTGTAATTAGTAATTGCTTTAGCCATTATTACCATATCAAGAATTTGTTCAAAAAACCTTTTGCTGTAACCGTTATTGCCTCCTAATGACTTTAAAGTTTGCATTATCTGATGACATCTTACCTTGTTTTTTCAGCATCTGATAGGCATCTGAGATCTTGGCCTCATCAGGTAACCCCAAAGTCCAGCTAAAGATCAACTCCAAAACCTTCTTTTTCACTGGCTCTGGTGACCGTGAGCCCAGGTACTGAGTGAGGTAACGAGGACAACAATGAGGGAATAATATACAACAGTCAAAAAAGAAAAAAAAACAACTTTGATGCACTCGGAGAAACACTCAGAGAAACTTACCTTTGGAGAAACTACTTTGATGAGTTCATTAAGAAAACGGAACTTGCCAACTTCACTGTGAAACCTTTTCCCACAGTTTTTCATACACGTCTCCAGAACCTAGACAAGAATTACAATGCAAAAAAATTAAACAAAATCTGAAAATAGATACACCATGCTCTAAAAAGATCACTCGTCAAACTATTTAATATATATTTAAACAAACACTCCAGGTGAATTTAGATTTGCGAACAATTTCTGTTACATTACTGTAGATTCCTGGGATACATTCAGGAACACAGACTCATTTTAAAAACCTAACATGCTTGTGGTTTTTGGGAGCCCATGGACAATTTGCAATTATAGCAGTTAAACATCATAAAATTTGAAATTGTACACACCAACATGTAAACAAATAAAATCATCTATAATCAGCGGGGTAGAAAATTTGTAGAGTCTTAGCGGATTAGGAAAAACTGACTCGACACAAAACATTTGTACTGAAAACGCTTATCATCAGTACTTAGGCAGCTGATTCTGACTAACAGATCCTGGTTCAGTTTTGAACTCACCAGCAGTGCCTGCATGGCCTCCCACTCCTGTGGAGATTGGATCTTGTGGGCCAGGAGCCTGGTGGCAAGCTGAGGACTGTAACACAAGTTGCAAAGATAACTGAATGTGCAGGGTAACGTGGTAAAGTTTGTATGCAGGTAGTGGATTGAATATGTGTCAATTTGCATTGACAGTTCAATTTTGTAAAAATAAAATGAAGGAATATATTGATTTTAAATTCAACAGGGAAACCTTTGGTAGAAAACTTGTCCACTACCACAGCTAGGGTCTCCAGGATTTATAAACTTGAATCAGCATCAACCAGACAAATTAAGACATGAAGCACAAACGATGTCATGGCCTCCTCTTACCCCTCCAAGTCATTGTTGAGCTGGTCACAGAAAGCATTGATGCTGCTCCAGTCTGTGTCTCTGTTGAGTGGGTTTGTGGCTCTGTCTGAAATGTGAGCAAATGTGATATAAGACAACAGAGGTGATACAAGTTACTTCAGCTTTACTGTGTTATATGAACAGTGTCATTCAAGTTACCTAGCGTTAAAGGTTGCATTAACTAAAATGATTTATTTCTGCATTGACATAACATCAAGTTAATGATAAAGTGTTAAAGTGAAAAGTCAAAGTGTAAAATGAACAATTAACATCCTACCTGTACAGTTATAGTTTCTACAGTCAGCTGCCACTTTAGTAGGTGCACCGTCTGAATTTTTTTTTTTTGTATTAATAAGTTATTATAGATTTGTAATCCAATGTTATGTATATTTGAAACACCTCTGAATGCAATGCAATACCACAACACAAACAGTATAGCCTGCATGGAGGGTTTACTGCACAGCTTATTACTTTTTAATATTTCTATAATTTAACTAGCAGTGGCTAAACTGTAAACTAATTGCTTGTTGTTAATTTTTTCTTTCATAATAAAAAAAATTGAATGAGAGCTTCAGTACTCATACCCAACATATATATTTTACCTTATAGATACAGATAAAGAGTCAAAATGCTTAAGCTTTACACTTAAGAGGGTCCAAGGAGGCCTAGGCTTCCCTAGTGACACAATGATCTGAAATGAACTAAGTCTCTGCCACACAACACTCAGAGAGACTCAGCACAGGTGCTAGCAGAGCATCGCGTTAGCTAGCTTGCAGTCTGTAGTCGCACTGTGTCATCGTCTAGAACTTTCTCACGACGCCAAAGCTTTAATCATCATCTAACAATAATCATCTGTGTCTAAAGAAGCGGCCCCTCTGACCTCGTCGCCTCCTAACTAGTGGAGCTGTGGAGCCGCGGAGCTGCAGCTACGCCTGTCTGTCTGCACCGTGTGTTGACAGCTAGCAGGCTAGGCTAGGTTAGCATCCTGGACGTGGCGACAGCGTCCGAGTCCTCTCTGCAGGGACACGCGTCATAACTATAATATATAATATAATATGTATAACTGGCCAGTGTCCATGTCTCCATACTCAACCTGCTACGTCAAATAAGTTTGAAACACTCACTGATACGAGACTCCAAACTCTCCGCGTCGGGCGGCGCAGCCATCACTGCGAGATTTATGTGACGCGGCGATCTCGCGAGAGCTGCAAAGGCACGTAGAGGAAGAAGAGACACAGATCCAGAGCGCATAGAAGAAACGTGAAGGTTAGAAGCACTAGTGCGGTGACTATTGGAAACATGGTGTTTAGTGCTCCAGTTTTCTGGAATACCGCTCATACAAAACTGAAACAGATTATTTTTTAAAAAAATAATATTATAGAACTATCTTTAAAAAAAATAATCTACTAATGTTTACTACTAAAAAAAAGAACTGAAGAACACTAAAATGTGGAAATATAACAAGTGAAATGGGACACTTGATCTTTTTTTTCTACTAATTTTTTTTTTTGCACAGTTCTGAAAACATTAAATGTTTAATATAGGCATGTAAAGTCAAAATTTATTTATTATTTTTTTTTTTATTTTTTTTATTTATATATATTTTATATTATAGAACTATCTTTTAAAAAATAATCTGTTTCTGCATGTAAAGTCAAAAAGGCTACAAAACTGGGACACTTTTCTTTACACAGTTACACAGTTCAGTGACATGTCTTGTTTATTTTGGCTACAAAGATGATGTGATGTCTTTAGAAAGCTAAGAAAATCCTTGTTTCAATAGTATATGAAACTCAAAATGCCCTTTGTTATTAATGTGACTGAAAATGAGTCAAATGTTTCACATTTTGTTTATCATTTTGGAAATTCTATTTGAATAAATGATATTTTTGAAAGCTAACCTCACCTTTTAATTGCCAAATAATAACATACACTCTTACCAGCGGTCAAAACAATGCCATTTACTGCTTTTTATATAGAAATAAAATGTATATTATGCATAATTGAGTTCGGCATTTTGGCCAGGCCCTCCAAAATATTTTCAGTTGCTCATTTGGCCCCCTGGGAAACATAATTGCCCACCCCTGTTCTATAATATACAGTGTTTAACACTTTGTGGTATTTATACTATCGTGTATATTGTGTGTTAATATTTTGAGTGTAATATGCCAAGTTAACGCAAATGACCAAATATTGCATTTTAGCCCCAAATTAGGCTATTTGTTCATGTATTTATAAGTGTTAAATAGGCCATAATAATAACAACCACTCTAGCCGATGTGTTTCTATGATCACTGAGCTGAGTCAGGCGCACAGACAGATTAAAGTTATTTCTAAATTAAAGTTATTTGAGTTTTCTCTAGATTTTGGTTTGACTGGAAATGTTTTGAAATTGTTGTCCAAACATGACAGAAATAACACTGTAGCCTCGATGTGTTTACATCAAGATATATATTCATTGATCATTAATAGCAAGATCTGAGAAGAAGGATTTAAATGAACAAATGTGTTTTAATGAATCTGTAATGCTTATTAATTATTTATTAATGTTTCGAGAGAAGTTCTTTTATAAGTTGTTATTCAACCGGAAAACCTGCCCTTCCTAATCACAGAGGCAGCAGCTCTGTCTCCCTCCAGCGACAGCTACTGAATGTGGAGCACAACAAGAGGACTACAGAAAGTAACGGGATTTGATTTAAAATCACATCGACCTCGACATCCAATCAGCATAAAAGTCTGTTTCTGACGACAGATCTCCAGATACAGAAGCTCGGTTGTGGTGGTTGGTGAAAGGTGACATTGGGTTGTTGTTGTGAGGGACAACGTGGAGTCTCTTCTCTAGCTGTATGCGTGGACACCTTGTTTTTTATTTGACAACATAACGGTAAACTATAACTTCCTTCCTTCCTGCTGCTCCACCGACTCGTTGCACTGGTGTGGCCGCAGGTGTTTGCTGCAAGAAGAAGTTGCATTGGTAGATGCTGGTTTCCTGTTTCCCCCTCAAAGACCAACCTGCCCAGCTTTTATTTCATCCCCTCTAACTTGTAAAGTGCCATGTTCAGCCAGCCTGCAGGTCAAAAAGCACGCAAGAAATGGCATCACCGAAGGCCGTGCAGGACTGGTGCCGTGTCTCATGCGCCAAATACCCAAATGTGGAAATCAAGAACATGTCTACTTCATTCAGGGACGGACTTGCATTTTGTGCCATCATCCACAGCCACCGACCTGACCTGATGTAAGTAGACCAGGAGCATGTGTTACTTATAGGCTTTGGTCTGATCTGCAGGTGTGTTGCAGGTTTAGGACACTTCTAACATTGTTCACATATTTGTTCTTGTCCTTTTGTTTTGTCTTTTGGTCGGGACGTCCTGTTTAGAGGTCTTTTTGTCTGTGGCTGAACCAGATAAATGTGCTGTATAATCTGGAGCAGAGCAGGACCTGCACACTGTCTAATCTGCTCTCTGCTTAATCTCCCTCTGTCTCTCTTCTTAACCTTGTCTTGTCGAGTTTAATGAGATTAGTTGAGTTGTTTCTACCTTTTTTTTTACATACAACGATTTAACCTGAATCATCTAATTGAAACTGCATTTTGATTGTGTCAGTGCTTCTTTATGTCTGTGGGGTCTCTGGTTAACTGCCATTCACCATTTGGCAACTGTTTTGTTTGTTTATTCATTTTTGTCTTTTTTGTAATCACTTAATCAACCTCTTTATTTTCCTCACCTTGCTCCAGAGATTTCTGCTCCCTCTGCAAAGATAATGTTTATCAAAATAACAAGATGGTGAGTCATTTACATCTATGCTGCCCTCAAGCCACAATGCAAGCGTGTATCTCTCAACTCTGTGCTGAGCATTTATTTACAATTATACTCACACAAAAAACTTCTGGATAATTTGTATTCATGCCATTCCCTCTTTCCAGTCTTCTACATTCATTCTCTGTTCATCTTTCCTGGTTTCCTTCAGGCATTTGATATTGCAGAGAGGAAGCTGGGCATCCCTGCATTGCTGGACCCTAAGGACATGGTGTCCACCGAGGTGCCTGATTGTTTGAGTGTCATCACCTACCTTTCCCAGTACTACTACTTCTTCAAGAGGAAGTCTTATGGTGTGCTGAGTTCATTGTCTCTGTTCCTTTTTATAGCTTTCTGTTAGATCAGTTATTCATAGCTACTTGCAGCTAACCAGCCAGCTGAGGTTTATTGTCTTTCTCAAAGCCTCCATTACTCAAAGCACGTATATTTTTATTTTAAAGTTCTTGTTTGCAAAACTGCGCTCCATTTGCATGTTTTCTCTTGACTTTGCAGCAGGTCTTGCCAGTTCCAGGCCATCACAAGTCACTTCATTAAACAACCTCAAGAAGAGTAAAACTCCTGATGGTCTGAAACGCCTGAAGGTAAATTGAACGCACATATGTTTGCAAAGTGAACGCACCTCTTAGTCATCTCGGCCGCTTGGTTATCAGTCTCAGTTGCTTGTTTCTCTTCTCCTTTCAGAGCCAGTCTGTTCTGGAAACCAGCAGAGAAGATCGTTTATCCAACACAAGGCTACGGACAGTGTGTCATTTGTGTTTTAAGCCTGTCCACCTTATACAGAGACATTTGACAGACGGAAAGGTCTACCATCGCAGCTGTTTCAGGTAACAGCACAGTTCACAAGGTGACAGCAGCTCGTTTGTTGTTGTTGTTGTTGTTTTTTTTGCTTCTGTTAGTGTCTGGGGCCAGATTTATCCAGACTGTGTGTAGATCTAGTTTGAGTCGGGCTGCAGTTAACACTTAAGAATGTGTTTCAAATGTGTATCAAGTGATCACTGTTATCATATTGGACATCCCTACTCACATATGCTTATAGCTGAAGGAACCTATATCTGTACACGGCCATACAGGGTAAGAAGAGGACTGGGTTTGCTTGTTTTTCTGTTGTTTTTAAATTGTCAAACAATCTTTTTATAATATTTATTCTTATACATGGGAGTTATTTAGATATCAATGCAGGTATATTTTAGGATTAACTTTTTTTCTGTTGAAACACACACTTTTGTCTTCCAGGTGCAAAGTGTGCCACAGCACTCTTTTACCGGAGTCTTACACACAGGGAAGTGATAACAGCTCCTTGATCTGCACTCACCACATTACGGGCAGTACAAGTACAAGTGTTGACCTCAATCAGCAAATTAGATCTACTGACAATCAACCCAAATGTAAGTTCCAGGCAGGTTATTTCTCTCTGGGTGGATTGCCCATTTCCAGCGTCCCTCATTACACTAAGACAACAGAGCCACAGGACAGACAGGTTTGTAAGACACCGGAGACGGAGGGGAGAGAAATACAGGAGAGGAGCACAGAGCTGAAAGACAGAGACTCAACTGTTGGACCGAAGTGCACGACAAAGAAGCCGGCGCCTCCTCGTCTTCCTCCACCCAGTGTTGAAGGCAGGGCTGTCAAAAGAGCTGGAAAAGCTGGACTTGCACCCGTTCTGGTAGACAGTAAGATACAGCAGGAGGAGACAAAGAGTCAACGGCCCTCTGAGCTCTCTTCACCGTGTGCACGAGTGACAGAAGGAAGTAGTCGGCCGGTTCCAACACCCAGGCGATTGTTGGACCCTTCTGCAGTCCCTGTTCCTGCACCCAGGACCAAAGCTGCCCAGCCCATGGACACCTCCACTACTGCAGGTAAAAAGGCACTATATTCTTTTTGCTGTAGCTGATCAGTTTTTGTTTCAACCATTCCCTGCATTTTGTGTGTAGATGTGATTTTCTCTTTTATGACTGAGTGAAAGCCTTTTTGTTTATTTTTAATGTTTCTCTTTGCAGGACATTCATGCAACCAAAATAAATGTTCGACCGACTCATCTCACATGTGAGTGTACATTATTATATTACTTTATTTCTCCTGATTATGTTCGATTGTCAAGCATCTTTTCTCTTACTCAGTATACCTCTCTAACTTCCAGCTACAATTTTGTTCAGTATAATAATTGATAATAATCTTAATCTTACAAAAGGGAAAACAAATTATTTAAAAAAAGTTTAAAACTCAAACAAATACATGTTGGCAAAATATTAAACATCACATAAAAGGAGCTTTATAAAACAGTGTGACTTGATTTGTTATAATAATAAGAATAATGGGAAGAAGAATAATGATTACTGATTTCCTCAGAAGTTCTTCCTCACTTGTGGAGTCGTCTCTTAAAGCCCCTCTTGTCTTTCCCCCTTGTAGCACCAGCCCAACCAGAAATAGCCCTAAAGTGCATACCAACCATCCATGGATGACCATCATTCACCCCGGACCCTGGACACAACTGCCTCCCGCTCCACCTCCAGTACCCGCTCCTCGATCCAAATCTGTCTCCAACATGCAGTCCTGGAACAGGCCCAGAGTGCTTCCTCCCAACCCATTTGGAGAGGAGGTGGACGACGACACTCAGAAAGAGGACACAAAACCTGAGCCTGCAGATCAAACTGATCTTGCAGCGGGAGGTATCCGTTCAGGTAACGGTGGCAATCAAAAAAATACAGCGGGGGACACGGATGCTGTTGGTTGTTCAAGTGATGCTGAAGATTCTGCTATTATATCAACAGCTGATGATGTGGGAGCTTCGTGTGAACCAGCTGGAGAAACAAGTAAAATATCATCTGATTTGGATGAAACTGGAAACACAAAAAGTTTACTACCCGATGTGACTGAAGCAGCAGCAGAAGAAGCACAAAGTCACATTTTACCCAGGAGTCTGTCTGTGCCAGCGATCACATCCGCCCGCTCTCAAAGCTCCCTTTTGGATTTTGACTCGACAGAGGCAAATGAGTCTGACCAGGTCCCGTCATGTCAAAATAAGGTATAGGAAGTGATAACTGTTAATAATGAAATCTAATATGAATGTTTTCATCTGGAGTCACGGACTAAATACTTCAAGACAACAATGTTCTTTTTATTTTTAGCTTGCCTGCAAAGAGAATCCCTTTGATCGAAAACCTGCGATGCCAAAATCAAAGACCTTTCAGGCCCTCCCCTCTACACGGACCCCCGCCCCCGGACATGGCTTCCCACTTATCAAGAGGAAGGTACAATGGCTGGATTTAGAACTCAAGAGACAACTAATTAGAGAACAACTCAATTACTTTTTGGGCTTTCTCACATAATTCATGTTCTAAATACACATTGCTGCCCAAAGGTTTGTCTCCGCTTCAACGTATTAAACTTTAATAGAAGGATTGGATGCAGACACACAGACTATTTTAGCCCTCATCACAAGGTTCAGTCATTAGGGAGTGTATGTAAATCATTGTGGTGTTAATTCACACTTGGTTTTGCAGAAATTCTGCATAATATTATGGAGTAATAGGAGTTTGAGATATGACTGAGACTTGTATGTTGCTGGACAGGTGCAGACAGACCAGAATGTGAACACAGAAGACCTGGAGGTGGAGAAGAGAGAACTGGAGAAACATCTGGAGGCACTGGAACAAAGAGGAGTTGAAATGGAGGGGAATCTGAGAGACAACAAGAACGGTTCGGCAAACTGTTCTTACTGGTTCTTACCTAAATTATTTACTGGCTTGCACCAAATCACAGTTTTTGTGACTGCAGTGTATAAATATTAACTATGTTCCATTGACCTGTTCTTTTTTATTTTAGATGAAGATGAGGAACAAATGCTAATGGAGTGGTTCTCTCTTATCAACGAGAGACACGTTCTGATGCGCAGAGAAACAGAGCTGGTTCATCTGTAAGTAAACCACACCAAGACAAGGATTTTGCTCTGCTAATGAGTTGTATAGTATGCGCCATTATTTTTCTTTCACTGCATTTCAGTCTGCATCGAAATGTTTTGCAAGTGTTGTGACGGCAGGTTTCTTGAATTTGACGGACATTTTGTGTTTGTTGTGTGTTGTGCCTTTTCCCAGGACAAAGCAGCAGAAGTTAGAGGAGAGACAGGCAGACGTGGAGTACGAGATCAGATGTCTCCTTAATAAACCAAGTCAGTGTGTTACTGTGTGCATCACTTTGTCTCAAAAACAAGTGGCATAGCTGGGGGGAAACTCTGGAATGAAGGTTACAATATAATCAATATACCGGGGGCCTTTATAACCATATAATCAATAGACCTAACATTTGTAGTTGTTACTCTGATGTGGGTATAAAGAGCTCAACAAAAAATAGTAAAATCACACATACAATATAAAAAAACATATTTCTAAAAGCTTATTATTCCAGAGGTTTTACGTTCCCCGTCCTGTGAGTTTTACCATCGGACCTGAAATTGCCCTGAACTGCTCTTTGTTTTTCTTAAATGTTCCACACCGTCATCTTCACATTCAGTGAGCGACTGGAGTCAGGAGGATCGAGGTCAAGAGCAGCAGCTGATGGATGAGCTTGTCACTATCATTGAACAGAGGAACCAGATCGTCAGCAGCTTGGATCGGGACCGGCTGAGGTGCACAGAAAAAAGAGACGATACATGAGGCTTTTTTATAGATTTTTATGTTGAAAATTATAAATGCAACTTTGTTTTTCTGATCAGGGAAAGTGAAGAAGATATGCTTTTGGAAGCCATGATGAAGAACAAAGGTGAAAAAAACATTTTAAAAATTGTCTTTTTCATACAGTTGTGTGTCAATGTCTTACCCTCCTTTCTGCTTGTTAAGAAGTCAGAGCAAGTTTAGCCTTGGATTCTCTGAAACACATAATGCTCTATAAAACACTTGTGAACGCCTGTAAAAAAGTATTTAAAACAATGACCCATGTTCTACTGCCCCTAACTGCAAAATATCTCCACAGAGTTCCAGAAAGAAGGACTTAAAGAGCTAAAAAAGTCAAAAGGAAAGTTCAAGCCTACGAAAATGTTTAAGATGCTGAACCATAAAGCTGAGAGCAACAAAGACTCCATGGACAAAAAGAACTGAACTGCCATCCAAGATACTCTCACAGAAAACAAACGTGTACTCTGAGATAATAAAGAAGATGAAAGTGTTGCAAATAAGTGGAATCTGATCACACAATGAAATGTATAAATATTAATTTTATGTTGAAGAGCAGCTCAGTAGCATTGCCTACATTAAATATTCTCTCATTTTAAATGTTTTAGTGTTATCAATGTACATTTTAGCTTTCATGTGTCTTTACTTGCCCTATCTCCTGTTTTACAAACTTTTTTTACTACATACTTGTATTAGTTGAAGTAGGAAATAAATATGTATTTTGGAACATTGTCTTTTTTATGGAGACTGTATATTTAATGTTAAATGTCTTTTTTGAGATTCTGGTTATCCTCTATGCTGAAAAAATGCTTTTAAACTCAAACCAGACAGTTAGAACCAACCTGTATTGAACTCAGTATCAGTTTAATTATTTTTGCTTTAATGTTAAGGTTTTAAAAGGGAGAGCAGAGCGTGGAAATCATCAAAGAACTGGAAAAAGTAATGTAATGACTTATTCCTAGATGTCAACTATCCTTTTGAGTGAATTGTCCCTCATGATTTGCGTCGCCTGACTCCTGTGTTGTATAGAATTTTGTTCAATGCACAAATATGGCAACATTTCAGAGGCAGCAGGTTTTTCTATAGTGAACGTTTGCAAATTCTTCTGTGAGTCTTTATTAGTTAAAAAAAATGCCACAAGATTAAGTATTATAGTCTATATAAAAGTATTAAATGCATCAGCATTAACAACAGTAAGCAGGCGTGTCCCTATTTTTCACAAATATGCAATGGACGACAACTGGCTCCACTACGAAACAAACAAATGAAATCTGACTAATAAAATTAGACCAAAGAATGTAAGCTCACACTTTGTCTTAACAGCCTTTTTAATAAACGACAGAACAAGCGGAACGAAAAGAAGCGCTCACCTCGACCACCCGGAACATCCTCTAGCGGACCGAGATACCGGAAGTTAGACGTTCTTGGCGTTCATGTGGGTCCATGTTGACAACAGAAAGTGTTTCTGAACAATTGTATTAGCAGTGATTCAGAGAAAACAAACAAGCTTCAACATAAAACATGTCCGACAACGAAGATAAGTAAGTGACGACACACAGCTTTAAACTGAACTATTGAGCAGCGTGTTCACTATAACACATAACGTTATAGCTAGCTAACATATCGCTAGCTAGCTAACAGAACTGCCCATTACAAACTTATTCTGGATGTGTGGTCTTTGTAATAAATGTTTTGATGTCACTTCTGTAGTTTCGACGACGGTGATTTTGATGATGCCGAAGAAGATGAGGGATTAGACGACCTGGAAAACGTCGAAGATGTAAATTACATTACATTATTATATTACATTACATTACATTACATTACAGTCATTTAGCAGACGCTTTTATCCAAAGCGACTTACAGGAAGTGTGTTCAACATAGGTATTCAAGAGAACTACTAGTCACCAGAAGTCATAAGTGCATCTCCTTTCTTAAACAAGCATCTTAAAGCATAAACCAGAGCAAAAGTATAGTGCAGAGGCAAATTACTACGAAAACAATAATTGCAACAGACTAATACGAATATAATAAGTGCTACAAACTACTACGAATAGGATAAGTGCAGTAAACAAAACAAATTCAATAAGTGCAGTAAACTAATACGAATTCAATAAGTGCTGCAATAAGTGCTACGAGGAAGGCTCAGGGTAGTACTTCTTGAAGAGGTGAGTTTTCAGCCTGCGCCTAAAGATGGGCAGCGACTCTGCTGTCCTGAGGTCAGTGGGGATTATGATTACTGACTGTTCTTACTAGCATTTAGCTTGTGTGTTACCTTTCTAACCATTGGCTATTAAATGTTATTTGTCTCTACATGCGTTCTCCATCGCTGCTCTGTGATAGTGTAACTCTCTCATGTGCAGGGGGACCGGGAGAACGTGCAGATCCTGCCCGCAGGAGAGGGGCAGCAGGCCAACGCGAAGAGGATCACAACACCTTACATGACCAAATATGAGAGAGCCAGAGTGCTCGGGACACGAGCTCTCCAGATAGCGTAGGTGTTTCTATATGGTGCCCTACATCCTGTATTCAGGTGATATAACCACAATGTCCTGGGTTCAAATCTGGCCTCTGACCTTCGACTCCTATCGTCACACTTTTTTATGCGATTGCTTCCTCTGTTTACAGTATGATGTCCACATATGAAGGTGGGAGGGCTTTTTGTCAGGACAAATACTTACGAACCACACAGCTGTCATTAGTTGTATTGTTGGTTTGTACCACTGAATGGTTTTGTAAAAGATTGCGAACGTGTAATTGCTTATTCCTCTCTTGAATTTTCAATCACAGTACATCTGAGCAACACTGCCAGTGTTGTCAACGTTCTGACCAAATTTATTGAAGTTTAATTTGAAAGCAGTTGGCAACACTGGGCTCAGTTAGATCATTAAAAAAAATCTAGCATACTGTTGCTAGTTTCTCAAATGGGAACGACCCCAGCTTTAATGCCCCTACTGTTTGGTAATCATATTTACTTACTTTTTTTTATTTTTATATCCTATGTGTTTCTTTTTCCAAGAGCACGGATAACTATGATTTTATATATAAATAATTATATTATTATAAGTTTGGTCTTGTTGATAGCTGTACATTGATATTTAGATATTTAGGTAAAGATTTTGTGCATCAATATTGTCCACTTTAAAAATGGTAACATATTGGAAACAATGAGGTCCCCCTCTGTTAGATGACCTGTGTTAGCAGAACCACTAAAGTCAAATACAACTCCATATCAATCCGCAAATCTAACTTTATACAGCGACTTCTGTATAATGCAGGAGCTAGATGATTTGACTGAGTGGCACTAGTCAATACTTTTTTAATGTGATGAGCACAATAACCCAGATCTTAATGTATTGTAGGAAGGTTTGGGTGTTTGGACGCCACTTTATTAGTTAGGTTATTTTGTATTGCCTGTATTTTTGAGCATTTACTGTACCTGTCTATCTGCTTCCAACAGGATGTGCGCTCCAGTCATGGTGGAGCTGGAGGGAGAAACAGACCCCTTGCAAATAGCTATGAAAGAGCTCAAGTAGGTGCTAATTGTATAGTTTGAAATATCATTTAGTCTTTATAAGATTATATCTTGACTGCATATTTAGTTTCCTTATGACGTTTAAAAAGTAGGTCGATATACTGTGTGTCTCACCGTGAATTTTGTTTGACTCCGTCTAACAGGAGCAGAAAGATCCCAATCATCATTCGCAGGTACCTTCCTGACGGGAGTTATGAGGACTGGGGCTGTGATGAGCTCATCATAACTGATTAAACAACTCATCCGGTTTGAACTGATAAAATAATTTATGCTGGTTCACACCCACCATCACATCAGGTCAGTCAGCCACACAAACCCAGAAGAATGCCAAGGCCGGTCCAAGAATCACCCACCTGTTCACGCCTCGATTTGATCCACAAACATCCATCGCATCAGGTGACTCTGTGAGTCGGTGGAATATGAATGACTTAAATGTGCTGAACTGACACTAGAAGACTAATTCAAATCAAAACAGAGAGACGCTTGCAGGTTTATGACCTTGTGATCTGACTTGTAATGTTTTCACTTTCATTGTGTTTTTTGCATACGACTCGAGATACAAATCTACAGTACATCTTTTAAAGTTGCATTATAACGAAGAGCCACAAGGGGGAAATGTAACTTAAGTCAAAGATGTACGATTGTGTGTATGATTAGTGTACAAGAACTGTTTTGTTATTAATAAACTCTTTTGTATAAAAGACCTTGTCACATTCATAACACATATTACACTATAAACCATCCAAGATGTTTGTAATGAGTTTGAAGTTATAATATGGGTTAATATCACAATGTCACAGGGACATTATAGCATAATTATGCAGTAAGCCACCTGAGCATGTGGGATGTTAAGGTAAACAACCTACAGTATGTTAAAATACTGCAAATAAATATTTAGATGTTCTTGGCCAAGCTTTAGATTTTACTATGATTCGCAAAATTTCCTTTTAGGAGTTCACATATGTCCACTTTTCCACTAGGCTATTGCAGCTTTTTTAGTGTGGCAAAAGTTATGATTACTGCTTCCACATGAAATAAATCCACACTGTTTCCACCTGAAGATTGTGCAGTTCAGCTGTAACTGAACACAACTATCATTGAATATATTGAGTATCAGTTAGCATGTTAGTATGCGTCTGCTTAAAAAAACAATTACCATTTTTCCAGGTGATATTTCTTGACAAGATCCTGATACATATAGCACATTGAACACTGCTTCAAAAGTTGCAATCAAGTGGAAATTCTGGCAGTTTCAATAATGACCTTCATCAAACTGGTGTTTTTCCATATGTTATTCCACGCTATCGTTGATAACTAGCTTTTAAAACTGAAAGATTCACCACCGCCTTAATGTTCAGGAGCTTTTTTAAAGAGGCAAAGGCGGGTTACTCCTGCAGCTGATGGAGAAGTTTAACCGCCGTGATGCTCTCCGTGTCTTCACCCCCCGTCCCCCCGACAAACACATACACACAAAGCAGCCTAACAGTCACATTATTGTTTAGCCAAAATGGGTTGTTGCCCAGGCAGAAAGAGGGCCAGTGCATGCAGGAAGATAGAGGGGGCTAAACGTTTGTGAGAATGAGAGGATTAACAGCTTTGTTGTAGAAGAAGCTGCAGGGTGATACTCCAGCCTCTGGTAGATAGATGGGTGGATTATATGTTCGGCATAGAATCTAGAATTATTCCTGTGGTAAAAGTCTTTCTCACAAGCATTCAAACATCATCAGGGAGAATCCAGTTTGGACTGGTCTATAATTGTGTGTAGCCACAGTCATGCTGTTAATTTCTAAATAACTGCTTTAATCTGTGGGTCTTTTGATTGGAGGAGACAGTGCCTCAGGGTGACGCTGCAGTCCTTTCATGAGGTGGAGGGGGCAGCCCATGTGACACTCAGCAGCACCAACCACAGCGAGGCCACCATCAGGTCGTCCTCAACCCAGTTTAGGGTGCGACGAATATCTTCTGACTTTTTCTTTTGCTCATTATTCTCCCTTTCTCTCTTATGTCTTTATTTCTCTGTTCTGTTGATCTGTCACACGCATACACTGTCAACACTGGAGTCTGATTCGTCTTTTTCCAACCCGTTGTGCTCTTACAATGCCCCATTAACCCTGTGATTACGCTGCATACTGGACTAAATACATACCATTTGTGTGCTGAATTTGTAGATTTGATTATCAGTTCTAAGGTTGATGAATTATTTTGGTTCAAATAGTGTCTTAGTTGAATTTTTCAGATCTTCAGACTTCACTCATCAAAATGTCTCTTAGTGTTGTCAGAGTTTTGTGCTTACGCAGCCCCCGTTATATACCAGTTCCATGTACATGTACTTCTCGTGATTACTCTCTAACAACCTTAGTGAATGAGAACCTATGCTGCTTAACAGAATGAGATTAGCTCTGGCAGGTCAAAATATATGAGACCTTCAAAGTTTTAGCACTTTTTGGAGACGCAAACACAGCCCTTCCAGCTGACCGACAATAGGTCTGATCCAGTCTCGTCTGGAGATAGTCAATGTCCAGACCTGTTTGTTCCTGGGTGTGCTGCACCTGGCTGACACCTGCTTTGACAGTTTGGTGCTCAAAAAGCAGTTAAACAAATAAATAACTCGACCAACATCTTTCTGGTTAACTCTAATATATTGGGAATGTTTTAATCCCATTACAGCTCCATCCTGAAAATGGAGGGGGTTTTCTCAGTGGATGGGGTGAGTGTGGGGGATGAGAGGAGGAGGGTGGGTAGTGGGGGTTGCGGGGTCTGTGTGCAGAGAGTATGAGAGTCCCATTGTATCCCAGCAAAGCTACAGGCCAGGCAGTTATGGGTAAGGCTCCCTCATTGCCCCTGTTTCCCTCCTCCCCCTAGCTCCCCTTCAATGGCCCTCTTTGTCTTTCCAAAGTATCACACAGCCGATTAAAGAGAGGGAATTAGGAGTCAGGCTTAACCCGCAACACACAGAAAAACACCCATGCACACTATGATGAAATATGCATATAGGCATGCATAACCAATCACACCCTCATCTGGGGCTGGATTAGTTCAAGTTCAGTTGCAGTAAACAGCTACAAACTGCAGTAAATTAATGTACATGTGTTGACTGCTACTGTTGTAATGAAACACACCATCCCTTACAGTCCCATTCACTGCATGCACATACAAGGCACCATCACTCGTGTCCACCTTACCTCCGTTAATGGATGTATATCGCTGTAGCTGTGAGTCCCAGCCGGCTAAAGTGAATTATACATTCGGTAGACGGGTGATGCAGAAAATGTGAGCAGTGGACACGTTTAAAATCTGGGGGACGATTTGTTGTTGACTGATATGCGTTATGGATTATTTCTGATATTTGTTGCATTGTAAAAACCCAAAAAATCCAAGAGGCAAACTTTTATCAAAGAAGAAATAATAGAGCTTTATTTCAAGTGAGCGTAAAAGGTCATTAGTCATCATCACATGTTTAGGCTTTCGCTCCTGCTGTTACTTAGAAGTCGTGTTGCTGTGGTGTGCTGGCAACAGTTGTACAAGGATGAGACTATGAAATACTAAAATGGCAGTACCGGTCAAAAGTTGTCTTCATATTGGAGAGAAACGACGAACAGCGCAAACACAAGCATAAAACAAATATAAATAAGAAATGTAAAATTCGTAGCAATATAACACGTATTTCAAACATAGTAAAATGAACTCTGCTTCTTGTGCTGGAGGTAAAAGGGTTAAATATAAATGGGCTTTAAGCTTAGATGGACTATGAATTAAAACAAGCAGTGCTGCATGCATATGGTTTAGATCTGCGTCCTGTAGTAATAAAGAATATTTGAGTGATATAAATAAAAACATAGCAAAAACAAATGAAGGTTTTTTTTTCCACTTCCCCAGATGGAAAATAAGATACTTAAAATACAGTTCTGTTTAAGAAATGAGGGAAAGAAATGACGTGGGAATATAGTATACTATAAAGACCAAAAAGAGATGAGGAAAACACTAGATTAATTAATAGTCCAAAAATTGGGAAAGACAAATACATGATTTAAGATAAAATATTTCTCTGTTTCATATGGGAGCAGCGGATATTTTTAAGGACCATGCACATTTTATATTTAACGTTCAAACTTATTTTCTCCTGGAAGCTTTAATCGCTCAATCTCTGGCAACTGTTTCTCAATATTGGCATCTCCCACATTAAAACTGTCCTCAAAATGCAAAAAAAAAACCCATCTACAATCAAAAGATCCGACATTTCCTATTGAAAATTGAAACACATTTTAAATTACACACAAAGGTAAAGAAAAGGCAGGGTGCAGATTTTCAGTGAAGATAATAACAGCAAAAAGAATTTAGAAATATTAGTCAATATTTAAAACAATGAAAAAAGCTTCTACCATGTATTTTATGACACATTGCGACGAGGGATACACGATATGGATTTTTTACAGATGATACGATAACTGATAATTACTTGCTTCTCATAGCCAATAGCGATAATTTCACATTTTTGTATTTTGAACACCTGAGTGAAAGAAAGGCTAAGATGTACTTAGAAAAGATGGATGATTTGATATTCAATATCTCGGACTCTTCAAATGTTCTGTCATTTTTTTCTAGGAATGTACATCAAAAAACGTATATTGCAAATAGCAATCGTGTTGTTTTTCTCTGGCGCTGTGCAAAACGTCCACACAGCGACCACGTTTGTCTCTCTAGTCAGGGTGCAGCGCTTGTTCTTTTCTGTGTGTATTGGCAGCTCACAAACCAACTTTAAAGGTGTGTAGATGCTAAGCCTGTTAAGTTCATGTAAGCAATTTGGTTTCGTAAAATCGACTATATATATATATATATATATATATATATATATATATATATATATATATATATATATTATATAGAATATAGAATTTGTTAGCAAAATAATTCATATTAATATAAATTTACCATTGTTGACTGATACATATCGTGCATCCCTAATTGCGACAATGCTTAATAAAAATGGATCATGCAAGTATAAATCAAATGTTCTTTTTTCATGAATGTTCTTCATGAATGCGTCAACTACTCGTCAAACTCATCAGTGCCATTGTGAAAGAAAGGCAAAAGTAGTTTTTGACACCAATACGTTTTTAAGGCATTTACAATAAGAAACATTGAAAAGAATCTTGACAGCTAAGAGAAAACTAATTATCTATGTTATGTAAGGTAGTTCTGATGTCACGTTGGGAGAAACGTCTGTATAATCAGTTTCTTTTCTTAAAGTTTTGGTCTCAAAACTTTGGTCTTATTACAAATATCGCAAATCTGTACGTGTCATTAAAGGTACATTTGTAATTTCAAGTACATTGTACAAACTATCCTGAAAATAATCAGTTACCATAAAAATTGTTTTGTTTTTTGACTAAATATCATTTAACTTAACAAAACCTCAAAAGAGTTTTATGGCATTTTGCTTCCATGCACGTCCGTTATGTATACAAAAGTCATGTTAGGTTAACAAAGCATAATAATTTCAATTAATTATTTAAGGACAAATGTGCCTCAGAAACCAACAGAATGATATCAGTATAGGTTGTATTGTTTTCCAAAAGCAATACAATTTAACATCTGTTTGATAAAGGGAAAATCTTGCCTGAGAAGTGAACGGGCCACAGCCAAATAGTTTGGCACTGCATTCTTCTGGTACAAAAAAAACCTTATTTCATAGAGAATGCATTTGGCTCCATCTCAGTCACACCCTTCCCAATAGAAATCAAAGTCTTGCTAATTCTCAATGTGTACCGTTCTCTGTCGCTACTCACCCCTGGTGGCTTGTGGGAGAGGGCTGTAGACTACAAAGTGCCTCCTTTGATACACAAACCTGACAGGGACCTGATCCTTAACCACTTATGAAGACTGTCAATCATGTTGTTTGGAGCGCCAGAGGCTTGGCTGCTGTGAATCTAACCTGAAACTCTGCGATGGTGGGTGTGAAGTGAAACGCTCTGTCACAACTACACCAAGTGCCCCAAATAATCAACCCCGCTTCAAAAGCACCACGCTCCAAGCTCATCCTTGGGCTGTGACAGCATTTCTCCATTTGGGCAGGGACAGAACGGGGTTTCTCCCCTCCTGCCTCCCCTGCCGACTCCCCCAGTGCCGGCCCACTCCCCCCAGCCCAGACCACTTCCACCACCGTAGCCACCAACACTGCTGCTGGAGCTGCTGCTCCTCGGGTCTGACATAGGGGCTGAACCTGCACCAGTGCCCTCTGGTCTCGTTGTCTGTCATGGCCGCGACAGAGTCGTGTAGATGGGCTGTTCCCAGTGCGTGGGGCTGTGTGACTGCGGCACGCTGGCTGGGTCAGGGATGGTGGTGTACAGGGGCCTCTGGGAGGGCCCCATGTAAGAGAAGGCGGAGTACAACCCCGAGGCCTGGCTGGAGTGAGCGTAGTATGACCCGGAGGCCTGGTGGTCAGCATATTCGGCAAACTGAGCCCTGGAGGCCAGTGAGGGGAAGGCAGAACCGTAGTGAGGAAGGCTGAGGGGGGTGTAGGTGACATGGGAACCTACTGAGGCTGCTTCTGCAAAGTGACCCCCGGCACCCCCAGCTTCACTCTTGATCTGGGCTTTGGAGTGATCAGAGCCCAGAGACGGGCCGTGGTGTTGAAGCTGCTGCTGCTGCTGCTGCTGCTGCTGCTGCTGCTGCTGCTGCTTGGAGAGCCAGGCTGCTGAGTGTCCACTGGCCGCTGCCAGAGCTGAGGAGATGCCGTAGGTGTACGGAGAGACTGGAGAAGCCGTAGCAGCTGCCCCAGCACTCTGCCCAACCCCTGGGTGTCCATTTGGGGGAAGGTACTGGTCAAACTCGTTGACATCGAAAGGCTCCATGTTGGCCATCACCTCGTGGCTCATCTCACCAATGTCCACATTACCAAAGTCGATGTGAGGTTTTCCAGATCCCGGAGCACCTGAGCTTCCCTCAGCTCCCATTACACCACGCGAGACCCCAGACCCACCCTCCCGCTTTCCTTCCCCCACCTTCCCAGACTGAGGCTCGGTCTTGGGAGTGGTGGGAGGTGTGGGAGGACTGTGACCTGTGGAGACACAAGAAAACATGAAGTTACAGTAGTTCTCTTATGTATCAGTGTGCCACATTGTGCTGTTGTAGCCAGACTAATCTGGAAACCGTGTGACAGAAACAGTATCAGTGAGGTAGTGGCAGGCAGCCTGCAGCCCACCTGCAGCATGAGGGTGGTGCCCATCTTCCAGAGGGGACCCGGCTCCCCTACTGAGGGCCACATCCAGTTGGAGGCCCTTGTAGTGGGGTTGGCCGACCTCACCCTCCGAATGGCCATCGGCCTCACTTCCTGACCCAGAACCGGGCTTTCCGCTTTTGCGGCGTCGTGGCTGGTATTTGTAGTCGGGATAGTCCTTCTTGTGCTGCTTCCTCAGCCTCTCTGCCTCCTCGATGAAGGGTCGCTTGTCGCTCTCATTAAGAAGCCTTGGGTGAAAGGGAAAGATGTTGGTAGATAAGTTTGTTTAAGTGACAAAGAGGAGAAGAAAAGTCTCAACACTGCTTTTTGATTATATTCTACAAGATAATGCGATCGTGAAATTTTGGTTACTTGGTAACTTTGGTATTTCACAAAATTAGGGACTATAAGTTAATGGTCACATATATACTAAAAAATGCACATTGAAATTAATTATTTATGGCTTTATATTCTGTAGGAAGTCAGGGACCTGGATTTACGGGTATAAAATAATATAAACAATATGTGGGTCAAAATGATCTTGTATATATTATAATATATAGGAATATATTAGTATCCAGTGATAAATTTGATACATGTATAGTGCTTATCAATACATTATGCTTTATTCACTTCATCTGCACAGCTGCATCTAATAATATAATACAGGCCAAAGATGCATCCTGTCTGCACACATGAAACTGAGCTCCTTATTACTATTCCTGGCAGGAATGGCATGAGAAACTCCTGACCTTCCTCAGCCTCCCTGTTCATCGTGTTTCTGGGCCGATTAGCCAATCATGCCTGAGCCCAAGGTAAAGTCTTCATTTAATTAACTTCAGTCCTCACAAAGTTAATGAACTTAACCTCTCTGACTTTGTTGTCAGAAAATAGTGAGTGTTTTTTTGTGAGAAGATAGACGCTGGATGGATGGTCTGACAGAACTTTAAACTTAAAGAAGTGTAAAGGAGTGATCAAGAGGCAGCGGTGTTGACAACTGGCCTGATGCTCTACATGGCAAGTAATGGAACAGTGTATGACATAAGACACAAAAAACTTCTGTTGAAAAGTATCCTATAAATCAGGTTTATTGTTGCAAAACATTTGTAATAATATCATAATAATAATAATAATAATAATAATAATAATAATAATAATAATAATAATAATAAGATCCTATTGATAAAACATCATAAAAGAATAACCTTCAGTGTGCTTTAACTGTTTTTAAAGCACATAAACTCTTGTTTCTTAATATTAGTATATGTGAGTGTACTCGTTTAAGTTGTCCTGAAGGAAAAGCAATGATAGAGAGAGATGATATTCACAAAGACAAAGAACAAAACATTTATTTTTTTTTTTAGTTCAGGGTGCTAGACATCCACTGATTGAGGTGATACTTCTTTGAAGTTCTTTTGATTATAGGGGAAAAATATACAACAAGATGGCTTTACTCTGTTGCATTTATTCTGCTCTCAATCAGGCTGGACCATGCCACTGACCTTTGCCTGGAGCTATCCCACCCTAAAAACAAGGCCCGGCCCCTTAGCTCTAGATGTATCCTTAACATTGTGCTGTCCTGCTGTACCCGTGATGTCTACAGGTCTGCAGGTCCTTCCTGCTGTCAGGCTGCACAACCAGCTCTGCTCCCAGCAGACCACATGACAATAAAAACCTGTGCAATACATTACACTGTGCAATAATAGTTAAAATAGTTTTTTCTGTCTGTAAATATAATATTTCAGTTATTGTTGATTTTCTACTGTTTTTTATTGCTTATTTATAATACTTGTTTTTTTATTTTCATTTTTTACTTTTATCTTGTCTTCTTCTACTATGTCTCTTGTGTGCACTTTACTCTCTGCTGTTGTAAGCCTGCAAATGTCCCCGCTGCGGGACTAATAAAGGATTATCTTATCTTATCTTATCTTATTTTATTTTATTTTATTTTACTTTACCTAATCTAATCTAATCTAATCTAATCTTATCTTATCTTATCTTATCTTATCTTGTCTTGTTTTATCTTATCTTACCTTACCTAACCTAACCTAACCTTATCTTATCTTATCTTACCTTACCTTACCTCATCTCATCTCATCTCATCCTATCCTATCCTATCTTATCTTATCCTATCTTACCTTACCTTATCTTATCTTCTTACCTTACCTTACCTCATCTCATCTCATCTCATCTCATCTCATCTCATCTCATCTCATCTCATCTCATCTCATCTCATCTCATCTCATCTCACCTCACCTCATCTCATCTCATCTCATCTCATCTCATCTCACCTCACCTCATCTCATCTCATCTCATCTCATCTCACCTTACCTTACCTTACCTTATCTCATCTTACACTATGTGATCTGACAATGTGCCGTCCAGCTTCCTCCTCACCTCCAGAGCTTCCCCAGGGTCTTGCTGAGCTCTGCGTTGTGCAGGTGCGGGTGTTGGTCTGCCAGCTTCCTCCTCGCCGCCTGCGCCCACACCATGAAGGCGTTCATGGGCCTCTTCACATGCGGCTTGTTCTTGCTCCCGCTGTTCACCCGCACGGGCATGGGCACCAGTGTCCAGTCGTAGCAGTTGAGCACCTGGCTCACTGCGTCCCGGATCCCTGCGGGGAAGCGGTCGTCCTCGTCCTCGGATTTGATAGACGAGCAGCCTGGAACCGAGTCGTCCAGACCCGCCAGCTGCCGGTCCTCCCGCCGGCTGGGAGGCGAGTCCCCTCCGCCGGCCGCACCGGAGGAATGACCCGGTGACAGGGAGCGACTGTCGTCCGACATCCCGGGACTGAGCTCAACGTCCGACATGCTCTGCTCCTCTCTTGACATCTTTCCACACACACACACACACACACACACACGCACACACACACAGGCCCCCAGGTGCGCAGGATGTCCCTAAGTGCTTGGCTCTACCTGTCGGATCGGTCTGATCTGTCCCTCTGGCCTCCTGGAAGTTATAATATGAACTGCCAGTCTGTCTCTACTCTCAGCCTCCGTTGCAAAACTCTGTGAGGGTTCCACATTAAAGTTCTTTCCATCCGTGTTGTTGGTATCATAGGCGGCTCAGTGCGCACCTTGGACCCCAGTTTACCTGCTAATGCACAACCGTGCGCCAAACTCACCCGGTCTCTCTTCCCTCCTGACTTCCCCTTCAGTCTCTCTCTCCTCCGTTTGTGCCGAGGTTGAAATCCCAACAGTGAGGACCTGGAAACAGCAGAATGATGCAGAGTGTCAGTTCAACAGCAGGTAAATGTCACTGCGTCATGAGGCAGGAGGCCATCTCGCTGCATGGGAGGCTGGAGGGATTTTGTTATTTGTTAGTGTTTTAATATATGAAGGCCAAGTCAATAACTCTGCTCCCAGCAGACCACATGACCACATGACAATAATAACATGACAATAAAAACCTGTGCAATACATTACACATTACACTGCAATAATAGTTAAAATAGTTAAAAATAGTTAAAATAGCCTAGTTGTTTTTTTCTCTGTCTGTAAATATAATATTTCAGTTATTGTTGTTTTTTCTACTGTTTTTTTTTTATTGCTTATTTATAATACTTGTTTTATTTTATTTTTTATTTTTAGCTTGTCTTCTTCTACTATGTCTCTTGTGTGCACTTTACTCTACACTGTTGTAAGCCTGCAAATGTTATCTTATCTTATCTTATCTTAATAGTACAACATCCCTCTCTCTGCATCACAGTAATAAAGAACAAGACTGGGCCTAAAAGGATTGTCCCACCCCATCTTTCCTCAATACATACTCCCTTTAATGGTGGGCCATGTCCCCATATTGCCTCCACCTTTCACTCCACTACTTGCGACACTCGCATAGATATGAGAAGTGAATTCTTTAAAATGTCAGGAGTATTGGAGACATTCTCTGTCTAACATTACTAACATTACTTCATATTGGTTCAAATCAATGTGAGAAATGAAGCTGAGCCAAAACAATTCTGTCATAATTCAAAGTTGGGGCTCAGTAAAATAAAGTTCAGTCTCAAAATAAGGATATAAAGTTTATTTGCAGAGGTCCGGCTCCTGTGTGCAGAGGTCCACACCTTGCTGTTTAAGGTTTAGCAGTTATTCCGAGCTCCCCGGAGAGGCCGCAGCAGCACAGGCTCCGGATTGATACCCAGCATGGTCGTGGATAAACACGGCCTGCTGGAAACATGAACCCGGCGTGTGAGTTAGACACAGTCCTGTTTGTTACACAGGAGCAGGTCTGTCGTCGGGAGGGAGCGGAATGTGTCCTTGTTCTGTCCGTTAAAGAAAACACCCTCAAACCTTAAGTCCTGTGAACCAGCAACACAAAATCACGCCCAGTGACATTACGAAATAGTGCATATAGTGCAGGTTAAGTGTGTGTGTGTGTGTGTGTGTGTGTGTGTGTGTGTGTGTGTGTGTGTGTGTGTGTGTGTGTGTGTGTGTGTGTGTGTGTTTTCTTTCTTTTTCTCTGTCGATGATATAAAATAAATGAATTCAATAACAGATTTCGTGCCGTGTGGATCCCAGTGTGACGACACTAACCTTTAATTCAATTCAATTCAGTTTATTTTGTAGAGCCCAGAATCACAAATTACAAATGTGCCTCAGAGGGTTTTACAATCTGTGCACATGTTACATCCTGCAATGTGCAACACATTACACATTACACTGTGCAATGATAGTTAAAAAAGTTAGAAATAGTTGAAATAGTTGTTTTTTTTCTCTGTCTGTAAATATAATATTTCAGTTATTGTTGTTTTTTCTACTGTTTTTTTTTATTGCTTATTTATAATACTTGTTTTATTTTATTTTTTATTTTTATCTTGTCTTCTTCTTCTATGTCTCTTGTGTGCACTTTAACTCTCTGCTGTTGTAAGCCTGCAAATGTCCCCGCTGCGGGACTAATAAAGGATTATCTTATCTTATCTTATCTTATCCTCTGTCCTTCCCTCACATTCACAGGAAAAACTCCCCTAAAAACCCCTTTAACAGGGAGAAAAGAGGGAGAAACCTCTGGGAGAACGACAGTTTCTTACATGTTAATTAACACCGGAGTGGTTCCCCACCTGTCGCCTGCCACCTGCTCTGCAAGGCCTTCATCACAGGCTGTCATCACGGTTCATAGGAGTCCCTTTACCACAGCACTGTGCTAAACACTGTGCTAAACACTGAGTAAAGGCACCAAACGCTCATTACTAAGGTGCTCTAGAAGCTAGAATCACTGGTTCCTGGTCATGAACTCAACAGTGAGTCTTCTGAATGGTCATTTGATTTATCATCTGATGATATGTAATATTTAAAGTGTTTTCGACACAACCCCTAAATCCTGCTTGTTGTTAATTACATGATTCCCGGTCATGTGAACTCATTACCAACGCTTGACTTGCAGTGAGGTGGCCTTAATTTGCTTGTTTAGAAACCTTTTTTTGTTTAATCTGTTTTTTTTTCAATTTGGTTTTACAACAGTTTAGATTTCAAGTGTCATCTGATCCACAAAGCTCCAAAACAACATATATATATATATATATATATATATATATATATATATATATATATATATATATATATATATATATATATATAGAACAAAACCAGCACAAGTTGCAATTAAACAAAGCTCACTATAATCTAACAAGGAAATAGTGAAAACATTGCTTTTTCCATCTGCACCAAAGTCCATGTAAGAAATGTCCGTTTATAGTTTCTCTCTTCAACTTGTAAAAACGTAGGAAACGTTTTGCTCCAACAGGCTGCTGCTGTGTTCTCAGTTAGTAGGACAGAAACACATTTCTATAATTGTGTCAAGAAAGAATGTCCAAAACTTATAATAATCAACTATATAAAAAATGAAACCCAGATTTAAAATAGGAGCACTTGTCGCACTGACACAATTCATCATTAAACAATTCACAATGAAAGCGATTATCCTGTTTATGATCATAATGTCATAAGAAACATAACTATTCTTAAAGTGCATTGCAGATTGTTCAACATAAAGACTTAAAGAACGAACAAGTCATCGGTCATTTTGGACCAGTCTAAAAACACACTCCTAGGCATGGCATCCTTAAATCATCTCTGATATCAAGACTTTATGAGTTGGGCTTATGTGCAGATGGCAGAGCCAGAGTTGGAAATGCTAAACGTCTTACTTCAGCAGTGAGGAGAAGGAGGTCGTCGGTTGAGAATCCGTGAGTTCCAAAGTGACGCTCGCTCCCGAGCCCGAGCCCGGATGAATGCCTGCTCTGTGTGTCGGTGAGGCTTAAAGAGCTCCTTGTACGAGGCTGAGGGGGAAAAAACAGAAACACAGTTAGATGGGGAGGACAATCCTTAAAGGAGCAGTGGACCTGCAGGCCTGGAGGTCTCTGATTGGCTCTCTCTCTCTCTCTCTCTCTCTCTCTCTCTCTCTCTCTCTCTTCATCAATCCAACCCAAACCATGATGCTTCAGAAAATGGAGATGAATTTATAAGAAAATACATTTTGCAAGTTTTATGCAAAGGAAAGTTTGCAAAATATCTGTTTATCTCATAAATGAACACCTTTACCTGGGGAATGCTTGTCTAAGTATAAGTATAAGTGTTACACTTCTTCCTACTCCTTTTCAGACATATCAATTGAATGTATGTAATTTTTTTTCTTTAGTGAAATAGTTGGCACATCGCTTTTGTTTATTGTAGTGTCATGTTTTTTTTATTTTGTTTGGTGTTATTTGCGATGTTTGATTTGTATTTTGATATGTCTGAAATAAATAAATGAAATCAAAAATCAAAAAATCAAAATCTCCATACACATGTTCTGTTTTGTACAGTTGTGCACCTGAGAAATGAAACTTTGGTTTTGGTTACTTTGGATGATCTGCCTTTTTTTTTTTGCAGAGCCCCAAAACGACCATTTTATTTACAGGCTCCCTTCGGCCTGCTTAATAGGAAAACTTCAAGTGTGCACCATTCTAAAACATAGTGTATAGATTGGATTCTAAAAATAATCACGAAATGAAATCCAGTGTGCAGCTGCAGGAGTTTTGTGGAAACTTTATCAGCTGAGAGCAATGTTCTCGTGCAACATTTGATGAGGCAGTTTAGATTTCAGAACATGCTCGAGGGCATTTCCGTCACTGACAGATCCACAAATTAAAATCTAAAAAATAAAAAGCTTTATTAGAGGTCTGGTCGTTTCTTAAGGCAGTGGAGATAAACTGCGCCTCAGTTCATCAGACATGTTTCATGCTGTTCAAGTCTCAAATAATATGCAGTTTATGGAGGAAAAAAGTTTGTCAGATTTTACACAATGATGCTTCAAACACAGTCAAACAGACGGACAAGTATCGGTGGTTTTGAACACATTTGAATGTCAAGGTTACAGAATTTGCATCATGGATAATTCATTTTCTTTTTTTTTTAAGGCAGAAACACACATTTGTGATGTTTCAGAAATATTCTGGTATATATATAGCCTATATATATATATAGCCTATATATATATATATTTATCCACTTCTAGACAAATGATATGACTTAGATGTGGTGAAATAGGTGCACAGACAATAATGGTCATCTCTCTCTTTCTCTCTTAATATAGAAAATGAGTAAAACTCAAACGAATGTGAGTGTTTTTAATTGCATTCTCGCCTCAGACTGAGACCCACGGAGCATCACGGACACACACAGGCTCCTTCTTCGGAACAATGACCTCTTGTATCCCCGACATGCGACACACTGGCACCCAATCCAAAAATCACCACTTTTTTTTTTTTTTTTTTTTTCATTATCAGTTAATGTCGATCAGGGAATCCTGCAGCCATGAGTGCTTCTCTTTGTCCCAATCCTCCTCTCCCTTCCTTTCTGTGCGTGCTTTGTTTTATCTCAGGTGAGTTGTAATCATGTGATCAAAACCAGCACCCCCTTAGATGAAAAAAAGAGAAAGAAATGGGGAACAAAAAGCAGTTTTGTGCATGTAAAAAAAAAAAAAGAAAAAGGAAAGAAGAGAAGGGAATAGCTGGTGTCTTCCCTTCCACCGCCACTCTCTGACATACACACATATGAGCTCCAGAGAGGAGACTCCTCCCCGGTGAGCTGTGGTGGACTGTCCGCCTCCCGGAGCTCTAGAAGCGGGCATCTTCAGACAGACACTCGCTGAGGCGGCGGAGGATTTGACGTGAGTGCTTGTTTTGGCCTGTGTGTGTGTGTGTGTGTGTGTGTGTGTGTGTGTGTGTGTGTGTGTGTGTGTGTGTGTGTGTGTGTGTGTGTGTGTGTGTGTGTGTGTGTGTGTGTGTGTGTGAACAGGCCCAACACATAGGCCTGTATCTCTAACCTGAATGAATTCATTCTACACATCTGTCTATGGCCACAAGGTGCTGGTTGTTTAATTAAATAAGGAACTGGGTCGAATTTTAAATGCTTCAAAAATAGCCTATATTTTCGAACGAACCTCTTGTTGTTGTTTTTAATTATCAATGAGAACCTGCAGCTGTTACAGGCCTGATTCTTGCTTGATAATTTCCTAAATTTCTTCTGTCCGAAAAATAATGTAAGAGCTGACAGACTGCTGCCTTCAGTCAGAATGAGGGAGATTTAATAAAGCAATTAAAGATAGATGTTTAGAAAACATTTTTTATGTAACGTGTTTCTATGATTTTGCTGCTGATAATGCATGAGTGCTACAAATGTTGTTATTTAAGATCGTTATTTATTCTGACTTATATATTATATGAAACAATGTATTCAGTATGAAAAGGCTTGTATTGCAGCTGGTTGATACTTCTTTTAAAAAGTAAAGTTGGCCTGAATAATTAAAGACAATTTTACTTTAGTAGTTTAACATTTTTTCAAAGAGAAATACATAACTTTCAAAATACTAAAATACTAAACAATACAAAACCTAAAAGAAATTTGTCTCAGTGGAATATAAAAACCTGCAACCTTAAGGAATATTATGCAGTCAATTATTGAAACTGCCCCCAGTGATCAATAGTTACATCTTTTAGATATTGGCATGAATAAACTTATTAGGTTAATGACAAATCATGGTCACACAAAATGCACATTTAAAAGTAATATAATAACCAAATATTATGGAAAACTAATGTCAAAACTGCTTTGATTCTTCTGCATTTGGTTTCACTGTGCACATACACATGCAGCTTTTGAGACTCAATCTGCACATTAAAAAGAGTTTTTGTTTTTAAAGTTAATACTTTGCTGCATCCAAGAAATGAGAAGATAATTATATTGGACCAAATTATTTAGCAATAACATAAACAAAGAACCCAGAGAAGAAACACACACAGACAGAGAGAGACAATGATGCAAACGTAACCTGCCATGTGACAGAAATTATGTAGTTTGTTGTGAAGCACACACACACACACACACACACACACACACACACACACACACACACACACACACACACACACACACACACACACACACACACACACACACACAGCACATGGCAAAGAGTGACAGTTAAAGGTCAGCTATCAGTCGGCGTCAAAGCAGGGGCCTATCACGGGCCACACAGTCCTTTGACTTTTGGCCCCTAAATCTTTTATCCGGGCCAGAATTACCGCAGAGATATACATGCACACTACTCAACCTGACTTTACATTATCAGACTCCAAAACAAACCCGTTCAAAAACTGAATATGGAGCTTTAAATTGTATTCCAAACCCGTGTGAGCCCAGTCATCTACTGGTGAACGACAGGTACTGAACTGTCTCTTTTACACATGTATAGGGACCAAAACACAAATATACAATAGATGTACACATTTTATTAGAATTTAACAAACTGGCACACTGGAATTGGAGCATTTAATGCCTATGTTTCGGCCAAATAAAAAATACTTAAAAGTTGTATATATTTCTTGTTTATTTGTTGTGATTTATTAACATTAAAATGGAATCAAAACTAATTTCACAACCACATTAGAAGGATTAAATCCAACACTTTTTGTTAAGAATGTTATTTCCTCCTTTGAACTATATAACGTTGTTTTGTATATTGTATCTAGTTATGTTGCTGGTATGACGTTTTAGGTAAGAATAAAAAAATAGTGTTTCAACTGAATGGAATCTAGAAACCCAATTTACTTGTGTTATGTTGTGTGTTATAAAAAAAAAGGGACGCATTCTTCAGCACAGAAGCCGCTATCTCCCTTTTCGGCCCGTTTCACAACACATTCCGGCTGACTCACAAAAGGCAGGGAGCTGCTCAACTGACCAGGGAGTGACGTTAGTGTGGTGTTGTGAAAAGTCTGTATCCCTTGAAATCTGTTTATATCCCTCTCTTTCTCACAAACATACTCGACCTCCACGCCTCTGTGACTCTATCTCTCTCCCTGCATGCACCTGTGCAGGACAGAGCAGGTGTGTCCGTATCTGCTCGTTGAAGTGACTCAGTCAAGCTTGCAGAGGGATCAGGTGGGCTGCAGTTATTAAGTTATTACCAACATAATCAACTCTGTCTTATAGTTTGAAATAAAAGCAGCATTCAAACTTGAGTTCCTCAGGAATAATGGCAGTAATGACGAGATACTGATGGATTCTCCTTTATATTCCTGCCCTACAGGGGGGGTCAGAGGTCAGGGTCAGACATAGAACGACACAGCTGGAGCTGGTAGGGATTGAGAGTCAGAGGGTTTGAAACCAGCTTCCTTGTTCTTCTTCAGACCATCTCTCCATTTTAGAGGCCTACTGTAATGAAAGGCGTCTAATGAAAGTAACTGAGCTTCTATCATTTATAAATTATTCTCTAATAGTCATAAATATTAGTTACATCCCCAATTAAAATGTCATGGAACCTGAACTTGTTGCTCTGTCCATCTGTCTTCATAAATTCATGCAGCTGTGTTACTTTTAAATAAGTCCTGTGAATCCTGCCTTTGTGCTCATACCACCAAAGTTCCTATTATATTGTTTTCTCCTTGTCTTTCTCTGAGTTACTGGTTAGGGAGGAGGGGTCGAAACTGTGTGTGTGTGTGTGTGTGTGTGTGTGTGTGTGTGTGTGTGTGTGTGTGTGTGTGTGTGTGTGTGTGTGTGTGTGTGTGTGTGTGTGTGTGTGTGTGTGTGTGAGAGAGAGAGGGGTTGGCATGAACTTGGAAGAGCTTTCACTGCAGCTGGGGAGTGAGGTGGGATGTCGTGTGTGTGTGCGTGTGTGCTATATGTGTGTATGTGAATGTATTTGCATGGGCTTTTGAATGTGTGTGTGCATAATGTGTGTGTTGTTGTATGCCTGCGTTTGTGTGCATGCATGTATGTTACAGAGAGACATGGGTGGTAAATACATGTGTGATGGACGGTGCTGCTACTGGTGCTGGTCGGGTGGGGATGAATGGGGGTAGGGGTGTGTGTGTGTGTGTGGGTGTGTGTGTGTGTGTGTGTGTGTGTGTGTGTGTGTGTGTGTGTGTGTGTGTGTGTGTGTGTGTGTGTGTGTGTGTGTTTGTGTGTGTGTGTTGCTACCTTAATGAATAGCCCATTGTGCATTCTGCTCCATATCTCCACTGGCCAGCCAAAGGAAAGACTCTAGTTACTTCAATTGTGTGAGGGGGAACATCTAAAGGAAATTGATATATAGGGGGTTGAGGGGGGAATGTGTGGGGGTGGTGGTGGTGGTTGGAGGGGCACGGGGTATTGGGCTAAGGGTCCCAGGTGAGACGGAGAGGGAGAGTTTAGTTTCCTGTTGCTGATCTCTGCTGGTATTCTGTAATCATCACTCTACTTGTTTTTGAGAACTTGCCTTTCCTCTTTACACTCTCAGCAGGCAGTTGGTGTTGTGCTCATTTATTGTTCATTGTACTGCGTTTAGAGGTGCAGTGTTATGATGCATGTTTGTATTACTTCAATAGGTTTGCATAAAGGTAGATTTTAAGTGAATACAAGCTAATTTATAGATTGCTGTTTTGTTTTTGGGGAGTAATGTAGTATTAATTTTGCCATTCAACATGGCTACAGCTGATGGTTGTTCCACCCTTGGTCCAAACTATAATATACTTTCTGTCATATTGATTGCCATTAGATTTTTATAAACAATCATGGTCCCCAGAGTATTACTCCTACCAACGTTGGTGGTCCTCTGACTTTTGCTTTAGCCCCACCAGCAGGTTGACATTTTTGTATTTTAGTAAAATATCTCAACAACCATTGGATGGATTGCCATGAAATGTGGTACAGATATCTATGATGCTCAGAGGATGTGACCTAATGACTCTCAGACTTTTCCTGCTCAGGAAGAATTTTTTATCACTTTGGTGATGCCTTGTTTTTTTATCCAGCACCAACATCTGTAAAACTAACGAGACTCCCTTTAGCCTCAGCTAGACTCTGGGTTTTGTTCAAATTGTCAAATGTCACCATGCTAACACGCTAAACTAAGATGGCTATCATGGTAGACATTATACCTGCTAAACAGCAGCATGTTAGCACTGTCATTGGGAACATGTTTCTATACTGGCGTTAGCATTTAGCTCAAAGCACTGCTGTGATATCTGACTGACTTTTTGATGCTGGTGTTTGGCTTGAAACACTTCGATGCAATTTGGTTATATGTAAGTGACTTACATAAGATTGCATAGTGTATCACCCCTTGTGATTAAGCAAAAGGTTGCATGCATGTAAGTTGCATTAAGTTGAAGTTCAAGCATAACAGAAGTGGTGCTGTTTAGATTTGTGGATTAACATTATAGAGTGTAAATCTCGCTGTGTGTTAGGTGGCGTTATGTTTTACGATTACGACATGACAACTGACTTATTAGACATATTAGTTTGGGAAAAAGGATTGTGTTTATGAAAAGTTTTTACTTTCATAGTTGGCCAGGTGTGAATGCTCTGTCGAGACACATGACCTTTTGACCTTAAGAGCCATCAATTCAGGTTTACATCGCTTACTTTTTATACACAAATAATTAGTCACAGAAGCACTGAGCAGCCATTAACACACTGACAAGCATCGCACCCTTTTGTGTCAAATAGGACCAGCCCTTAAAGCTGTGCGGTCGCTGAGCTCTGCTGCAGCTGTGAAGGCAACAAGAGAGGAAAGAGAAAAAAGGGGGCGATTGAGGAAGAATAAGAGAATCCTCAATGTTGCCTTGTGTCCTTCACAACTGTCTCCTGTCTCCCTCTTGGAGCAAATTCAGTCACGATATTCTTTTAAGTCCACCTCTCTCTTCATGTGTGTGTGATTTTGTCTGTAAAACCCCTCACACATCCCGACACATGTAAGCAGATTTCTTGGCAAGATTTGGAAACCCCCAAAGAACCCATCTCTGCAGGACAAGGGGACATGCTTGAAAAATGATAATTGGGCGGAATGAGAGGCGAGGGACGTGGAGATTGAGTCATTTGAAGGAAAATGCAGAAAATGATGTTCAAGAATTCAGCGGGGAACAAGGGTGTCCTTTGTTAGGATGGTTCTGCTGCATGTCTGTCTGGATGGTTGCTGTTCGGGACATCATCACGCAGCATTGATGTGCCTCTCTAAAAATGTCCCATTTGAATGATTCTCTCACAGAATGTTTTCCCCCCAGGACACAAAACAAAATTCTCATTTAATATCTAATTTTGCTTGACGTCCTGATAGCTGAGAACAAAAATATGTATTCCAGATACTTGCAACGGTGGTGGAAAGTTTCTGAGTACATTTATTTAAGTACTGTACCTTAGTACTGCTTTGATTTTTGTGCTTCAGTTGAAAATTTCCCTTTCATGCTTCTTTGTATTTCCGCATATTTATTATGTTTAAGAGGGAATTATTGTGCTTTGAACCCGCCTTGCTAGGAACAATAATACGAAACATAATGTGCTTATAAAATCTGATGCATTGTTCTTTATGAATGCATGAGTAATAATAATGCAATATACCACTCACAGGAGCATTGTTGTCTGACAACTAGTACCTATTCCTTATACCTGATTATTTTATAAAACAGGATGCATTCCTATAAACGACTTGACAGTAAATAAAACAGTAAACTAAAATGCTGCTTCTATGTTATAATGCCTCACTATTAATAAACCAATTATATAACAGTATACAATAATAAAATCATGCAGGATGAGCATTTTTAGCTCTATTACTTAACAGTTGTGTAAATTCTTGAAGGCAAAACTTGAAGTTGTAATGGAGCACATCTGTTGTGTGGTATTGCCACATTTAGTTGTTGATGTGAATACTTCTTTCACCAAAATGTTCAACCAGAGGTGAAATGTTAAATTGTAGCAGAAGGACTGCCAGGATCAGATTTACTCAAATAAGATAATTGTCTGACATTGCTGTCAGTCCACCCTCATTTAAATCAATAGGGTGGGAAATTAAACACTGAACAGCCTCCAAAATGACAATAAAGTTGAATTAACAGCACTATTAAACAGTTTCAACAACAAAAAAACATTATAACCTTTATGAAGTAGGATTTATTGCGGAACTGTTGCATAAGTCTACATTACTTTTAGCTAGCTGTTCCTAATAAATCGGCGTGGAGTGAAAAGCTTTTGCACATGAAAGAACTTAATAATGGCTCATGTTAGACTTGTATCTGGTTGTATTGATCATGGGTAGTTTTGAATAGGACATGTTGTGTGATGAAGTTGTTACAGTACGTGCTGTGTGTATTTCACATGCTTTGTACGTTTCTTGGACAGTATTGTTACTTTGCTATATACTATATTTTTACATATATTTTGTTTATATATTGTCTATATAAGCATTGTTGTCTTAAGAGACTCTTTGATGAGTCATGGAAGTGGAGTAGAAAGGTAGACAGTTGGAATGAACTCACTTTCCAGTTAATGTTTCACTGAAGGAGCTGAAGTAGGTAATTTGTGTCGCTCAGTTATGTCATTGTGCAGATGAAGAGCTGCTCTGAGTCATTCATATCCTTCACTCAATGGATAAACTCTTGTTTCTGATAAACCAATGTCTTGCATCAGGATGAGTGAATGCCAGTCCCTAGAAAGAGACCAAAATTGCAATCAAAGCACTACAATAAGTAATGTAACATCATTTTCATGCCAGTAATATAATGTTCTGGCATCTTAATTGTACCAATTATTGCATGCTCACTGGTGGTGCCCTTCACCTTCACTGTGTAGTCCAGCTCTGAGAGTGGATTGACCTGGGTTTACTTCTTTTGTGTTTACAGGACAGAAGCTGTTTTGATGCGAGAGGGGAAAAAACATCGCAAGGGAGAACAGGAAGAGGGGTGATGCTTCTTAGGAGGAGATATGGAAAAGGAGGAGGATACCAGAGTCACTTTCCAATCATGAGTTTTTCTCGGAACATTGAATTAAGCAGCGTGAACGGGTGGGGGCCTCGAGGGTCTGGGGGCGGCTGGCCGCAAAGATGCCTGAATGAAAGAGTTAGTTGTTCAGCGCTGGGATAGGGAGATGAAAGAGGAGAGGGAGATGGCGAGTTTGTCGGACATCAGTCCCCTCTCCCATTGCCTCCTCACCCTGCGGCCTTCCCTCGCTTTGCCCATGTGAGTTAGAGTTCAAACACAGGGCCCACAGCTGCTCACACACACACACACATACACACACATAACTAAAATATACAAGCAGACGCGCAAACTACTTGCAGAAATGCATCTGCGTACTCAACAGTTGATAGGCAAACACACACACAGTCACACAAACAAGCAGACAGTCACATGTGCATGCAGTGCCTTTCGGTGCACACTGGAAAAACAAAAGTCGATCACACACAGAAAGATCAAACATAATGTCAACCGACAACACGAGACAATTAAAACAGTTTATTGCCCGTTAATGCTGACAATAATGAACATTAATCTCTGACATGATGTATATTTGAGTACAACAAATACAAGAACAACCCATATCTGTTTAGGAAGAGAGTACAAAATGTTTAGATTAGTGACCTAGTTCAAAGAGAGTACTTGTAATAAACATAAAAAAAAAAATCCTGCAATACCACAAGATAATTTACAGAGATCATACATTCAAAACTTTCCTGAAAAACAGTCATTGATATTGAAAAAGTGTGATTGGACAAGTCCATTGCAGTTAAACAATGTGAACGAATGCCCTTTTAAGTTTATGATACATAGTGCATGAATTTGCATGGATAGACACAGAAAATATACACATAAATACATACCTACATGAAAAAACTGCAGCACGACTTTACTGCTTGAGGGATGGACCTTTTTTTTTTTTTCAGCACCTGTAACTCTGTTACTCACATTCAGTCAAGACTAAAGCTTCTAGATCAGAAATACCATCATTGTAAGGGTTCAAGTTATCAGGCCCAACAAACAAAGCCGTCCTTGTTGTCTTCATCGAGAGACACTTGTTACCGTTCAGTGTTGTGTCTGTTCAATTGTATTTCCTCCTGATCAGTTACGATAACTCTATTCAAACGTCATCATGTTACATCAGAGCCTGTTGATTCGTTTGGTTGACATACTAACCTACATGGACACCAAAAGTGTTCACCATTCATCTGATTGGGGTGTGGATATGCATCGATATTCGACTGAGGAGAGATAGAGACATGATATGAAAACGTCTTCTTACAGTTTAAGCTAACTTGTTTCTAACACTGCTTGAACCCATATAATGTGTTTGTTGTTAACATTAAAATGCTAGATACTAATAAGCACCGCTCATTGTTGAAAAACATTAATTTTGTGTCCTAAAATACAATTCAGTGAGATGATTCAGTCGTCTAAATGACAAGACATGTAGAATTTGTGTTTCAGGTTGTTGAATGATTTTGCCTCCCATGATTTTTTAATGTAGTAAAACTGTTTAAAGGTTAAAAGGTCGGTAATACAAATCGATGTGATGGCCTCCCCGCTCAGCTTAGATTTTTTTGGTTAGCAAATTAAATGTTTTTTTCCACTTTATTTCAAACACAAGATTGTGTTCAAAAACATTGCATGAACGGTTCTATTTCAAACAACGGACGGAAATAAAGAGAAAAACAAAAAGTTTAAATTTTCAGAGAGCATTACAAATCATGTCATCATCTTTAAAAAATACTGACAATAATAAAACATCTATCCAAATGACAAGTCAAGGCTTAATGGAGCTTGTAAATAGCCCAACAGCAGATCATGCACATCTAGACCCTGATGCGAGGGAGTGCAGTTTTAGTCCGTCTAGTTCGGCCTCTAAGAGCATCTTTGTCTTTTCTAGGTGGAGAAACAGCATAAAATCTCTAATCCACTGAATAAGTGTATTTTGCTACTAGAGAAGCAAAAGCTAATGAGTTAGCCTGTTATTTGGATAAAGACAACATCAAAAGTAGTTATTAGAGGGGAGGGTCCAAACGTTTTTCTAAATACCTCTGTAAATCGCCCCAAAACAGGAGTCCAATAAGGAAAGATTATTTTTTAGCATAATGAAGAAACACAATAGATGCTCAATGTATGCACAGTGCTACCTGGCTACCAATCAAGACCTGGACACAATAAAATAAACCCCTCTGTAATATTACGCATGCCAACACCCTCCACTATTTCTTTTGGATTCATTGTAACGTGTTTTACAGGTTTTTATGTTGTGTCCAGCTCTTGTAAAGCACATTGCCAGCCTCATTCTTCTCCCTTCTAGGATTGGCTCTCTTTGGCCAAAAATATTTTTGGAATCTGTAATCGTACACCCCCCATACAGCAACAGGGAGACAGGTGAGAACGAAGCACGGGCTCAAGATGGCCGAACAGTTTTACAGGAGAAGTTGTCACTTATGAAAGAGGGGCATGTCTGAAACAGGGTTTTTCCACAGTTAAATGTGAGGATAATGTACCGCACTGACTGTGAGAGAGGCTTGTTTAAATGTCGGAGTGAGAGCGAAACGGATTCAAGCATAGCAGAATCAGAGGCAGCTGATTAATAATAAAAAAATAATAAGACACTGGGAGCACACAGATTTAGAAATAAAGACAGATGTGGAAAAAAATGGGAACAAAAGGACGAAGCTTGAAAAAGGGGTAAAACAGTAACACGGAGATCAGTGGTGCACTCATGCCTTGGGGAAAGATAGTAAAGATGTGACATGGGAAGAGGAATTGGAGGAGTTTAAATCCCAGGAGAGAGACGGAGGGATGGAAAGGTCAAGAAGATGATGGATGCACACACACACGCACACACACACCACACACATCCCATAATTAGCATGCTAACAGGCAGTTAAATGCCCCACACAAAGGCTCACTGTTGAGCCTCGGTTGCTCACTTTCGGAGACAATGCACAATGGGAGTCAGTGGGAGCCCCCAAATCACCCTAATAGCCGACGTGGCCCAGCATGGCTTCTCCTATTTTACCATTCCACCGATCACAGTCATTCACTCACTCACTTACCGGCTAATGAAAAGCCGATAGCCTGGAGGCCTGCGCTCACTGAGCAGCTTGCCCCTTCCTCCTCATTTCCCTCTTTTCATCTTTTCCTCCACCGACAGAAATGCCTCTCCAGTTCTCCTGAGGTTCAGAGGTCCAATATGTGGGCATGGGAACAGCGACAAGCTGACAAAACAGGGATGGAGGATATGTAATTAAAGGAAGATCAAGACAGGACAAGCTGACAGGGGAAGTTCTCTTGTTAGCCGGACACAGGGTGATTTTAACTTGATTAAAATCTGGACAGAAATGATTTGATTATGGGGAAAAATGCAGATACTTTACATATTGATGTCAGGAAAGTACCCCAGAAAACAACGCTGTAAGTGCTTTTTGTCAAAATGCAGTGCTGATATCCTCACAATGTCAGAGGCCAGGACGTGCAGTGAGCTGCTCCGTATGTTGACGCTCCGCAAAGCACATTTTCATATAACCTGCAATGGGCCTGGTTCTGTAGGCAATGAGGTTAAGCCTCACTGAACCCTCTGTCAAATTCCTTGGGGGGGTTTAATTTCAGGCAGCACCTGAGATTTGCAGTGGAATTACTGCACACGTGCCAAATTCTCCCAATAGATGCTTCTGATCCACCTGTCGTCAAGTCGGAGATTTGGTATCTTCATTATCTCTCTCATATACTTCCTCTTCTTCTTTTGCTTCATCTGCTAACAGTAACTAAAGCTAAAAAATGGACCGTGAAACTGTAAGTCCACAACATCTTAACCATTCAGATACTCTACAATGTTTACAGCTGCTTCTCATGAAACAAAATGTACACAAATCATAACTTTAAAATATACTCTTCAGGCAATCCCCTCTAAATTAAAATACAAAAAAAATGTCCACACATTTCATATCAACATACTGTAGTTTGCTTGAGTCTTGAATTTTTCAGCTATTTTAAATCAACTGAAAAACTTGTTTTTACAGACTCCTATAAAATTGTTTCCACATCTGGACACACCTGGCGGTTTGTTGGTGCTCTACAGCATTCCTTCTGTCAGGAACCACTTAGTCTTGAAACGGGGCCCTCTTCATCAACAGATTAAGAGCTGACTGTACTACAAAGAAATTCTGACCTTATTACTGAAACCTGCCAGCAAACTGTACATTCTAGAAGGCAGCCTTGTTGACCAGTTAATCATGAAGTAATCAGATCTGGACAGTATGGAAGCCTCCAACACTAGAGTCCAAAAGAGATGTGTTATATGCCCCAGGCAGGGAAACTTTGTTTTATTACCTTTGTCCAAATCACATTGTTTATATCTTGCTTTTGACAAACACCTCCTCGTTAGCACGTGTTAAAGAGCTACGTTATAAGTAAAGTAGTCAGTCTGAACCTGGCCAGTTGTACATTTTTTGCATGTGTGTAAGTAACTGTGGCTGTGTTGCAGAAAATGAGCTAGAAACACTTTAGTTTGGATAGAAAAGCGATTTGCACCCAATACCTTCTTCCAAGGATGTGGAGCTTAGAATAAAATCTATTTAAATACCATGGGGGAAAGCAGCACCTCACCAGAATGAAATGCAATAATTTATACAGAAAATGTATTTTTTCTAAAAGTAAGTAGAGCACACCTGTTCTTCTATACATGGTCAGCTGATTGGCTAATTCGCACCAGGTGTGGTGTTTTAATCAATAGAGCCACTTTTAGACATATAAGTCAGATCAGTTCAGTGTCAGTCAGCCATCTGCAGTGTTTATCGATAATTCATCAGGGCTCCATTATGTTGTGTCTTGTGATATGTTACACCCACTGCAATGCCCCCCCAGGGTAAGTAGTCAGGCCTTCCCCCTGAGTCACAATGTTTTTAGTTGTCATACTAACACACACACAGTGCAGGTAAAATCTAATCAGACTTTTGCTTTACAGGGTATTAATAATCATCTTAATGTGTTTTTCTCAAAACATTCTTGAGTTTAGACTTCATGATACAGGTTTGAACTCCTCTGCTGCTTCCCTGTTTCACCCCTAGAGGGAACACGTGGCTCAGTGTATTCTGTGAAGCCTCTACAATATAAATGGCTGCAGAGTCATCTAGTGGCTTTGGAGCTCCAGCACTCATAGCTGAATTAGAAAACATTGCATGCATTTTATGTATATTTCACCAGGTTTCCAAAAGGACAAACAAGCAGAATTATATAAATATTTTTATTAGCGACATCAAAAGGGATACAAGGAAGAATAAAGTGCGTTGTACGAGATATTTCTTTCTTCTCATCTTATTTCAGTTAGGACAATAGTTTGCTTAGTGCATGTTTATCACAAGACTTATACAAAGCAGCAAGCAAAGATAACAAAATAATCTCTCTGTTACAAAAAATGGCTTTTACAGTGAGTGTTTTCCTGCACTCAAGTTGGCTCCCCTTCTGTACCCATGTTGAAATATGAACTACTTCTACAAGCCAAGACCAACATTACAGAAAGACTGTTATACACCACCAGTCAAAATGTTTTCTTATTTATTGCATTCTAATGACAATTTTGGATTGATCCCAAGCAATTTGATGGTAGTTTCATTATGAATAACCTCAAATTAGATAATTAAAGTAAGAAAGACATTCAGCCTTTTTTATTTTTGAAGGGAATTAGGTCAATTAAACATACTGCCCTGTATATTTGTTACCTTTAATTCTGAAGCTGTCTACACACATTTAAACAGCTGCGTCTAATGAAGAGCTAATTAGGATCTGAGCCATAGGTCCTTGTCACAGCAGGCGTCGTACAGGTGGATTGAATGACCTTAACGATGAATCCTTTAGGTGTCTCAGTAAAACATGTAGCAGTGAGCAGTACGCACAGTACCTATGCACAGGGCATGCAGACATTGCAAAAAATGCTTTAAATTCAAAACCAAGTTTTGGTTGAGCTTCAAAAATAACCTTAAAAGTTTGGAGCACTTAGTTTAAAGAAATTGATTGTATCTTTGAACAATTAGACATTAAGAAACTGACCAGATATCTGATTGAAAATGTTCCTGCAGTCAGGATGTACTGTACAAATTCATTTTATAGGACATATTCATACAATACAGCTGTCTGTCACAGGTTTCTCCTTAGAGTTATCTTTGTTACTTAAAAGTATATATGACAGTAATTTATATCAAATTTATGAAAACATTGCTTTAGAGAAAACCTTCTTACTACAATCAGTCTCTCACGGCCATATTGATTGATTGAAACCCACAACACTCAATAAAACCAGCTAAAAAAACAAAAAAAACTCACTGAAAAGAGTTGCAATATCATCATGTTCAGCAGGTCGACTGTTCTGACAACTGTGTGACTCTATCTAAAGGTGGCAGTACTTTCATATATAATGGTCAATCGGAAGTTAAATCGTTAGTTAGTTTCAGTTCAGTTTGAACTACCAGATGGGCGTAAAATTATGTTAAATTATGTTTTCAACGTCTACTGTTTTCTTCACTGCAATTTACCTGACATAAACTTGACTTTATCCCCACTGCCCCAAGACACTGTACTCCTCAGCCTTCATCCATTCATTTCCTGTTGTGCTTTACAGTGGCTTCACACCTTTCCAGAACCTTTGGCGAACAAACAACAGCACAAACATAAATCAAAGCCAGCTCCCTGTATTGTTTTTGTGATCAATGGCTGCAGCCTCCACAAGAAACTAACTGAAAAAGAAAAAAAAAAAGTGATCCATAAACAGAACAAAGGGTCTACTTTGCCTGACATTGATAAATATTAGTAAAGTAATATTTGTTATGCTCTTCTTAGGATCAGTAAACTAACAAATGTCTAAGTTATACAAAGCTTTGTTTTCAGAAGAAAAAATGTGTTCTTTACATAGGATTTCAAATGCAGTGCTGTCTTCCTAATAAAGCAATACATCAAGACAAATGTCAAAAGTTATTGTCTTAAGGAGTCTTAATCAAATTCAGAAACATAGTCCTCCTGCTACTCTTAGTGATTGCACTTTGAATGATCCTGGGATTGTACTGCACAGCAAAATCAACAACTGTAGTTTCTCACTAAATAAAGGGAGGGTTCTTTAAGAATTACCAGAAAAGATTCAACCAAACAGTCAGTCACAAAAATGTGCAAAAAGCTGACTTTGCAGGAAACTATTGCAGGCATGATGACCATTAAAATCCATGAACAACATGGAGATTATCAAGCATAAATTCAAACAGTGCATCAAATTTGACCATTTAAGTATTGAGCTCACTCCTCTTCGAAAAGGAAGAGAATAAATGAAGTAGAGTCTTTAACTATGAAAATGTACAAACAGTCCAAAATGTTTACTTTTACTGCCATTGTGCTTTCCCTGGGTTATCAAATCTTAATAAAAGCCCATCAGCGCTTTGTCTGAGATCCTTTGTCTTTCTGCAGAATCAGTCTGGTTGATAGCTATGGCGCATTTAAGGAGTGTAGTTGCATGTGCCAAAAGTTATTTCGGAACCTGTGCTCTGTTTTGTAATTTCTAATCTCATTGAGAAGAAAAAACAAACAAATGTAAATGTGAAACAAAACCGACCAGGCAAAAGGGGTATTCATTTCTGGACATGCAATCCAAAGTTCGCCAAGCATACCCTACTCAGGTCCAACTCACTGTAGAAGAAGTTGAAAGGATTTGTGTGGGTGAAGTATAAGAAGGACACAAGACAATCATTAGATGTCTTGCTCACTCTTATAAGACACTGGATCAAGAGGGATGGCAGTCTGTAGGATGTCAAACTCCATCTGGTTGTTGTCCATGTCCAGAACGCACATGACGCTGTGACTGCCTGATGTCATGGTCGCTGTGTCCTGGAACACATTTTGGAAGTCTACAGACGCTGAAGTCCTCCTCTCCTCTGCCCTCTCTTTCCCCACAATCTGTGAGTCGAAGATGTCATCCTCTTCCTCCCCGCAGCTCAGTGCCATCTCGTTCTCGTAACAAAACGCGCTCAGGGACCTGGGAATAAAGTCTTTCGTGGATCTACATGCCGAGACGGGAGAAGCGGTAGAAGAGGCCCTGCTGGCGGCCTTGTCGAGCTCCTTTGCGCTGAGATGGGGCATTGACGGCACCTCGTAGGTCTTGTGGAAGCGAGCGTAGTCTACCTTGTATCGGTCACGGTCCTCGTGGATCACAGGCTCAAACCTGTGACCCCAGAAGACCTCTCTGGCGAGGTAGGAGCTACGGAACTGGGTGGTCATGGCCGTGGCCTCCACCATCCCCTCCAAGATCACGACGATCTCAAAGTCATCCGCCTCCAGATCAGCTCGGCTTAAACTGTACAAGGGGCTGTCTTTATCTATCTCGTGGATGATTACCAGCGGGGATACTAGAAACAGTCTGTCTGTGCCCTCATCATAGCCCACATTGAGGTCCATCTGCTCCAAGGGGATGAACTCTCCCTCAGCTGTGACGTAAGAACGTATCAACTGGGCACGGACATGAGCCTCCACAATGTGGCTCTTCCGCAGGTTGCCTACCCTCCACATGAGGCACAGCTTGCCATCACGCAGGGCAATGACAGCATTTTTGGAGAACACGAGGGTCTGGTTCCTCTTCTTTGGCCGCGCCATCTTGGCCATGATGGTGCCAATCATGAAAGAGTCAATGATGCAGCCCACAATGGACTGGACGACCACTGTTATCACAGCGACGGGGCACTCCTCGGTGACGCAGCGCCAGCCGTAACCAATGGTGGTCTGGGTCTCCATGGAGAACAGTAGAGCCCCAACAAAGCCTTGGACATGGAGTATGCAGGGCATCCTTTGTGTCGGCCCTCCAGATGTGTGTCCAGATGTGGGCCCGTGCAGCCCCGCCACCGCCAGCCCGTCACCCTTCACCGTCGGTTTCTCCTCAAAGTCCCCATGCACCAGAGAGACACTGTAAAAGATGATGCCGAAGAAAAGCCACGAGACCAGGAAGCTGGCGCAGAATAAAAGCAGCAGGTATCTCCAGCGGATGTCCACGCAGGTGGTGAAGATGTCAGCTAGGTAGCGCTGCCTCTTTTCGTCCATGTTGGTGAACAGAACATTACATTGTCCATTCTTCTTTACAAACCGGCTACGTACTTGGCCTGAGCCCCTTGTCAGAATCTTCCCGTTGTAGTTGTTCATCCCTCCTTGTCCCTTTATGCTGGACACGCCAGCAGAGGCTCCCGACCTCCTCCTACTGTCTTCTGTCTCTGCGTCGCAGGGCGAGTGCAGTCGGAAGTTGAGGGAACTGTGGCCGTTATGGAGTCCCGAGCTGGAGATCTTCTGGCGTGACTCCTCCGGTAAATTGCCTGACACAATGCCGTACCTGTGAGGCCAACAGAGAGGGGGAGATTAGGATCCCAAAAGTTGGTATCTTTATCATTCAAATTGTAGTGTGAACAAAATTTAGGAACAATTGATAGAGCCAGTAATCTCACTGATCCCTGTGTACTTCCTAGTGTACCATTTAAAGCCCACAAAGACACAATGCACATGCTCTCATAGACAGCGACAAGAAGATAATACCTGACTCATCAGGGATACAAGGGTTGGTAGCAGTCTCAAATAGGAACCTGCCTCACAGTTTAGGGGGAAATTCGGACATGAACACAGTGATAAAAGATATATTTAAATCCCCTTCCAAATCTACTCAAATTGACCAAACTCCCAGTCACCTGAGTGTATCGATCAACCTCACCTGTCTCTCTCCTTTACATGGAGGATTACCAGCAAGGTGAGTTCAGTTTAGCTACGTGAGAAGGATTGCCGGTCATCATAGATTACAGGATTATATCTGAGTCAGTGTCAGTCAGACAACCCGTTTTGAGATGGACCAACATATATGTTACCTGTTATATGTAGATGAATGTTAACACACTCATTTATTCTTTCATTAACTCACTGATAAGAAGAGATCCGATGTTCGAAGGCGTTTGATCGTTTTTTTTGCATAGATTTTCTCCATGAAGTCAATCTCTATTGTGCCTTGAAGGGAAATTTTACATGGGCTTTAAAACACCACACAAAGAAATAAGACAATAAGACAGTTGGAACCACTGCGCAAAACTGCAAGACAAAAGGAAACCCAAACTATGAGACATCTAAACCCTGACAACAGAAATGGTATGAATTGAAAAATGTATGTTAATGTGGCAGGCTAATAATGTGCAAACTATTCAATGTTCAGCGTATTGATGACCATTAATACAACAACCGTCAGCCTTCTTGTTCTCTTAGCAGCTGATCTGCTGCAGATGCCTGAAGGCAGGAGCTTTCAGGACAGTGTAGGATGGCCTTGGCCTTTCTAAGGATGTGCTTGCTGTAAATATCCCTGAGCCGGGCCTGACTCACCGCGACTAGATCACCAAATTAGCAAGCCCATTCTTACCGGCAGTGTTGAAGATAATGTTACAAAATGAACAAATAGTTTCTGTAAAGCATCTGTTGTGACGCCCTTTGACGCTGAAACTCCCACACAGAATAAATTGATTAATAGGTATAACAAAAGGCATCATGTCCAAACAACTGCAGTTTCCATCTTAATTCTTAATTGTGCTGTGAATTGGCACTTTGCCACCCTTATTTCTAATTTCTTTGTCAATTGGGACTGATGGCAAAGGGAGCAAAGGATTAGTAACAAAGGAATGCTGAAATCCAGGAGCAGATTCAGGCTTTTATAAAAAACTAAAAAGGACCACTAAAATGAAGAAATAATAGCTCAATTGGCAGCTCCTTCACCTGTTGGACCTACTTGTTCCCATGGCACCAGTGGTCTCTGGTATGGGGCCTGGGTGGGAGGCCAGACTCTGTCCTGCTCCCAAAAGTCAGATCACCACCATGGAGGTGGTGCTTGGACCACTGAGAAGATCACTGCAGGAGAGATACAAAGAGTAACAGAATCAGTCCGTATCGGTTCATGTAAAATCTCCATTGTCTAATTAATTGGGTTTAATCCATGAAAGTACAGAGAGCTGAGGGAGGCACAATTTAATAACTGCAAAACATTACCTTCTTTGACTTTCATTAAAACCTAATCCAACACGGTTTCATCGCATTTTATCTCTTCATATGGCGTGGGTTTGTGTTTCTAGTCTGTTTCGTGTGAGCTAAAGATATGGATGATTAGAAGAGATGATTCTGCAGAGTGTTTTGAAGGAACAGCGACCGCACTCTTGAGATGTAATGTTGTATGTGGGTGCAAGTGGCTGTTTTACATTGGGTGTGACACATCTGGTAATTATAGATTAACCGAAGGGTTTACTCTGGTTACACAGTAAGGAAACATCTCAAGCAGTCTACTATGCTTAAGCCAGAAGATAAAGCATAGTAATGTGCACCTCTCCAACACTCACAGAAACCAATAAACAATACACTATGAAAGGATTTATTGAAATGCTCTTTTTGGCATCTTCGTTTCTTTCTCTACACCTTAAAACAATCTGGTTTAGAGATTCAGAGTCAAAATGAGCATCCCATTGAAACTGATGCTGTTCACCTGGGATTTTATTTCCTATAAATCTGGGATATTAATATGATACTATTTATATACAGTATACTCAATTCTGAAGGGTATGCCTACACAGTCTGTAAATCAAATTGACTTAAAAATGGTTGGAACAATATTTTTGGTGTGAACACCAAGTTGGAGAATTATTGATCACTGACTGAGTTTAAGTTCAAGTACCATACAGTCAACCTATCAATACATGTGATACATTTTAATCATGTGAGCTTGTGACGACAAGAAGTTGGCTCAAATGGAACTAAAAGATTGATTTATGGTTTCAAATGAACTGATCTACGATATCGTCTTGCTTTTATTTTTATGGAAAACATTACAATCAGATGTTGGTCAGGTTCGTTGTGATTTAATAAGTGGGCTTGTATAGAAAACCTTCATGGGCCAAATAACCTAGAAATGTGTTAAGCTATCATTTGGTCTTTGTAAAAACAGCACAAAACTGATTTTCTGTGACAAAGTAGAAACTCAACAACTTTTCCCCAGGAAGACATTGAGTCTTAAAAAACATGACCACAGCTTTAGTGTTTTTTTCTTATTACAAAAACTGCCTCTCGCATAACCTTCATTTCTTAGTACCTGTGCTGTAAATCAATGGTAAATCCAAGCTGAAGCCTGCAGTGGTAGCTGTTTGTTTTTTACTTTATGTATTAAATGCATTTAAGGGAATGAATAAACTCAATGTAAAATTACTGAACATCATGAGGAGAGGAGGATCTGTATCTTTATATTTATACAATGACACATCCATATCTGTAATTATACTTGAATATGAGGATTAGATTTTCATGTTTTGTTTGTGGTCTGTCTCCATACAGATGTACCCAGCTACGCAGCTGTGGAATAACACCCCTCACCTCCAAGCTGTATCTATTAAAGGAAGATGCAACCAGCTCACCATCCATCCTCAGTGGGGTCTCCCTCTTTTTGCAAAGATTTAATAACCAGTAATGAGGTCGGTAGAGGCAGAGCGTAGGTGGAGGAGACAATACAAACCAGTTTATGGTCACCATGCAGGTAAAACTGGGACTTTCAGTGTAGTTGGTTTCCATAGAAACACAAGTCTCCTGTGGCATTTAGGGGACGGAGAGCAGTGGAGAGAGTCACCAGAGACATTGTGGTGAAAGAGGGGCGAGTATACAGTATTAAGTGCTCTTATAACATGAGTCAGAGAGGGAGGGAGAGAGGGGATGAGTGAAAGGACAGCAATGCAACATCTACATTTGACTTTAGGTAGACTCTAAATAATGGGTCAAGAGGTGACTCTTAGTGGAGACTTTTCTGATTCATATTACGGTGTAAATGTGTAGATGAGGATGAGAGACATCTGCAGTCAAAGACTTGGGTCAAAAAAAGCATTTTCGTAAAGCTTTTATGTTTTGCTCTATCCAATTTATCTACCTAATGCTTTGACCAGGGACACTGAGGGCAAGGGTTAATTAATTACAGAAAGAACTAAAATAATTCTTCGCCTAAGAATTTTTTCACATTTTATGTAATTGTTAGTTGCAGCCCTGTATCTGTGTCTCAGTATGAACTGTACTTGCTTATGTCCTTCCTTTGCAACCATACTGTACATTCATGAGTGCGTACATTTGTGGAAGTATTTCACCGTGTCTCTGCGTCACTAACTCCTCCCTAATCTCATAAATTCACAGATTAATAGTCATAATCTGTATCCCTGAAATAAGAAAGGTGGAGTCACTTCCTTGAGATTTCGTGACTGTTAATCCCAAAAGAGATGAAGACAAAGACACAAAGGTGGGGGGGTGTTAAGATGCAGTGTTCCCCTAAAGCCTCTGATAATCGCCCCTCATGAGACGCACTGTTACATCTGCCACAAAAGTAATTGTACATCCAGTGTGAACACCTGAACGTTATGGTCTGGCAGATATGGCAGCTATAGTGGAGTAGCTGTGCAAAGTGGTCTGAGTCATTTTTCATGATATGCTGGTCATAACTGGTCACTGAAAAGAGCAAATTAGCCCTACTGTCTATGAAAGGTTTGCATGAAATTACCTGATGCAGTCAAAGGCAAATTATGTAACCTTAATATGTTTTTTATTTCTGAATCTGATTGTCAAGATGATTGTTTAAAACTACTTGCAGAATAATCTTGTTATATAAATCCAGTCTATCAATGGAAGCACATGTTTGCACAACATTAATGATGTAATTCACCTTAAGTGAAGGACCTGCTGAGTCCGTCTCTAAAGTGATTCAGGCCTTTGTGTTGGGATACTAGGACTGTGTGTGACTGTTTTGAGTCAGTCAGTCGTTCCACTGAGCAGGTTCACTTTACTCCCTCCTTTTATTCTTTTGTAGAACTAGTTTGTATGATGTGAGCACTAAGCAATACATAACCCTGTTTTTACCTCTGCTCGTCACGAGCCAACCCACAGAGAAGAATGATTCCCACGCTACCATTGCATCCCAGACAACCTCCGTGTTGGCCTCATTTCAGATTTTTCTTTTTTCCCATGTTGTCCAATTTTAATCTTTGCAAAACATATTGTATTTCCAAGTTCATGTGATAGATCAGGTACAATATGTCCAACTGTAAATGATCCACTGAAAGGGAACATCTATGACACTTAAGCAAAGTTAGTGAACATTAACATTTATTTGCATTTATTTAAAGGTGAAAGTCTTTCTTTCTCAAGAGTGTCTGTCTGTATTTGGATCTGAAGAGCTGAATAATCTGACCCTGAATGTTTGTTTACTGGACACACAGACAGAGAAAGGCCGCCACTTTTTCAGCTAATCAGCAGCAGCAGAATAAGTTGTCTGTCGACTGTCTACAGTTGGTCAACCAATATCCTACCTGTTACCTGTAGGTACACAGTGTAGCTGAAGTCTATTTCTGGGGTGAAATGTCTCAGTGTAACAATTTATTTATCTCAACAGTTCATGACGATGTGGTATTCATGAGGTTGGCAGGATAAAAGACAAGATTAGATCGATGGATCATAACGTTCTCCTCAACCATCTTCATTTTAAGTATAACTGATGACTTTATACCATCCCTTGTGATAGACTTATGTACGAGATGTTTTGCCTTTTTTTTGTAAATTTAAGGTTTTGTTTAATGTATTTATTCTTTTTGTATTGATCCAAGCCACTAACTGACTAACATTTGTACTATCTGTGTTCCCTCTCCCCCTTTACTAATTCTTGAGGCCTTTCCTTTCATTTCTCTAGGCTGCAGAAGCAAAGATATCTTTCCAATTTGACTGTAAGATGCAGAAAAACAAAACTGACCTACAAAATTGTCCAAAAGTTTAGGCATCTCTTGGCATGTTACATGTCCAAAATCATTTGTATGAGGTTGATCAACAGGTGTATGCAATTTCCCCAAGGTATGGAGACTTAATGATGGAGAAGAATGACTGTTCACTTGACCCCAGACACACACACACACACACACACACACACACACACACACACACACACACACACACACACACACACACACACACACACACACACACACACACACACACACACACACACGATACAGTAGTTTCCATGATTCTTGAGCGTCAGTCTGTCCAACACAGTGCTTATATGATAACTGTGACAGAGTGTACTGTCTGAAGGTAAAACTAGATATGCCCTTAATGTCTGTCATCTGGGGTGCAAAGTTGTGACAAATAAATACAAAAATAATCCAGAAAGGTATTATTGTGCACTTATTCTGATACTGAAATATGATTTGAACATGAATGACACTCACCCTGCAAGTTAGTTGTTGTGTTCTGTCACTTGGTTGTAATTTGAGTTCCTTGTAATTCACAAAATCCCACTTTCACTGTCCAAGGCAAAAAGCTCTCACATCCTTAGATTCATGTGGTCTGTGAGATTCTCTCTCCTTTCTTCTGTCTTCTTCTCTTTTAGTTTCCTTTTCATCACTTGTTCATTCTTTCATCCGAGTTGTGTCCCTCATTGAATCCGTTGTTGTCCTCCGCTGCCTCCTTCACTGACTATAATCCCGTCTGTGCAGCGCTCTCTGTGTACTCATACACCCTGGGCTGAAAATGCTGTGTCAATCTCCCCTCTGCAGAGCATGGATTTGGAAGGGAGGGAGGGAGGGATGAAGGAGGAGAGAGAAAAAAGAAGAGAAATAGATAAGAGAAAGGCAAAGAGAGCAGAGGAGAGAAGACTACAGGGGGGGCTCTCACTTTGTCTGTGCACTCTCAGGATGTGTAGGTGTTGAATAATGCCTGATGTGCCCATGTAAGCAAGCGGGAGCTCGTTTGAGTCATGATTTCTAGGCTGACTCTCCTCGAGGAACAACAGAGATGATACAGTAACAGGTGAGAGACAAAAGGAATACGGAGGCTTGTGAATAAAGCGGTTGAGTTGCCGTCATTGTTTAAAACTGTGAATCACCACGTACAACTGCATACAATGACTTAGGCCTATAACTGTAAACCAAATCCCTATTACATTTACTCCAACACAGTAAAACATCCACAGATCTGTCAACACACTTAGATGCCACATCAACACACAAGTAAACAAGAAAGAAAAGTGCTGGTTTGAATGGTTAAAGCAGCACAGCAGTTGAATTGCTCTTCAACTTGAAGAGCTGTGGTGTTGCAGTAGGCTATCTCTCACGTACTGTGGTCGGTCCATAATGGATGAAAAGTGGGTCATTCTTTGGTTACTCTATGACTTGCGCAGTGCCAATGTGGCCTGGGACTGAGAAGAATTTCTGGACGGAGAACAACGTTTGAGTATTATATTACGACTACGTGGTTGAAGCAACTTTGAGTCAACCTCATGGTTTCAGCCGTTAAATTGAATGAACTTATTCAACTTTGTGATGGAGAAGGACTGAGTCTGTAGACTATAACTGCATTTGCTGTTTGGCTGGTTGTTGAACATTTTATGCCTTTAGGGACAGCAGAGAGATGAGAGGAAGTGACAGAAAAGATGGGAGTGACATGAGAACAAGGTACTGGGCCATACGCATGCCGAGGGCATTAAGGTTAAGTGACAGCACCTTATCCCACATAGGCCACCTGGACATGCGGTCAACTGTAGATGATGCAAGTGAAATGGAAAATCCTTACCTCAGTACTGTGACAGTACAAGTGACACTATGGGAGTACAATTCCACTTCTTCATTTCAAAATAAAAAACATTCTCAAGTACTTTATCGTCACAGCAGCTCCAGGTTTGTAAAATTATTATTGTATTTGGCTCTGAAAATAAAACATATGAATGTTTTACTTTTCTATTACCAGAGGTTTTAGTGTCACCCCAAAACCCCCTCAACAATCTCAGACTAACTTCTGTTTTTTTCACAGACATACTGCTAAGTAATGTAGATTGACACAGTCTCACGATTCTCAATAGAGAGACCCCAAAATACATTTTCCTGTTCGATTTAGGATTCCTTCATCCAGAATCCACATGACTATTATGAAATATGAATTGAGCAAAGCAGTTTCTATGGAAACCACCCACAGCCCCCCTTTTTGCCCCCTCATTGCTCCCTCCCTCATCTACTCCTTCCTTCCCTATCTAAATTATAGAGTAGAGGGGGTACCTCTTTTCAAAATCTCTCTCTCTAAATAGGGATGTGGGTGTGCATCTGCCCATATGACAAATTCACAGAGGAGGAACGAGGGGGCAGATGGCCACACAGCACTGTAACAGAAAAACATACGGACGGAGGAGCTTCTGAGGGTAACATGTACACTATGGAGGAAATGATTCTTGTTAAAAAAGTCTGTTAGAGTTCTACTGTGGAGGATGACATGAAGAAAAACACAACAGGGACTGTGTGAGTGTGAAATACTGGAAGCTATTCCATTAGAGTTTTAGCATTTCACAAACATAATTGGAGAGAATAAAGCAATAGCAATACTCAAGGACTGCGACCACCAATAGACTCTTAAAAAATCTTGAATCTTAACATGAATGATGGGTTCAGCAGGTTAGGATACGTCAGCCAATATGAACAGTAGACCATGTTGCTGAGCATTTTTCTGAATTATTTATGGAATTTTTTAACACGTAAAGTTGGAAAAAAAAGCAAAAATGCTATGTTAGGATTTTTTATTATCCTGCTACCCATTTAATAAAGGCAATTTGTCATTGTTACATTTATAAAAAAGGTTTTTAATATAAATCAAACTATGTAAAAGTCAAACTGAAATGTTTTAAAGCCTTAAATACAACTTAGATTGTAGAGAATATAAAGGCTTAGAAACTTGTTATAATGCTCAAGCTTTTAAAGGAGACTCCAGGTGATTAAATTGAACTCTGCTTGACCTTAAAAATGATTATACCATATTAATTACCTTTAGCCTCCTTTTTGCAGATAATCACAGTAGTGTCAGCGCTCACAGCTGAGGGGAGCCTCCAGTGTTGATGGTTTTGAAAAGACACTAAATGAATGTGTAACATAACAGTAAAATGAGATGGGCTATGTATGATGGGAGAAAAGAAGGAGGTCGAGGATTGCAGACAGACTTATCATACAATCACTCAGATCAGCATCTGAGGAGGAGATGACCAGGAAGACCGGACTGTGTGGATGTATAAATAGCTACTAATCAGGCCTGGGTGTCAGATTAGTTCCAATAACCTTTTGCTCAGCATGCGCTCATTAAGGTAGCCTGTATGGGTCAGCTATGTCCAGAGGATGTCCTCTACTGTACATTTGTCTGGATTAAATCAACTATAGGAATCTAATAAAGCATCTTTTTATTATTTTGTATGAAATTGTCTGTTTCTTCTTCTTGCCTCCCTCTTAATTGCTCATTCATCGCTCTCAATATCTGATCTGTAGCTTTCACATAATATGAACAGGTCTGCTTGAGAATAATACTCAACTTGAACAACCTGTTGACAAAGAAAGGGACCAGGCTCCGTGCAGGATGCTTCAGGGGTGTATGCAAAAGCTGTGTACTCTCAGTTGGTGCACGGTGCCCCCTCACTTCTCTGCACCACCACGGATGCAGTCTATGTAGGATGGAAGCATTTTCTCTGGTGCCCTGTGCTGATTTTACTCCATCAAACATAAGAGTAGGATGTAGGGGAGCAAGATGTGTGTACGATGCCATAATCCAGCTGCAATTTGTGTATTAAGAGGGAGGACGAAGGAGGCGTTGAAGATGGTGGGATTTGATATGAAGGGAGACACCGAGTTGTTTTAGGTTTTGACTGTGACTCAGATAGCAGAATTAGGAGAAAATGGAGGCAGGTGGAGCGGACGTGCCAGAAGACAGGGAAGACAGAGAGGGTGAAGAGTATTTTAAAACATTGAAAAGCAAGACTACAATGTTACACCCCATCACTGGGTAAAAGAAAGATTTTGAGAGACATTATTCTATTGCATATGACAGGAACTATTATGTTCATTCCAAAGACTCAGCTCAATTTAAATAAGAATAACACAAATAGAAACAGCTCGTCACACAGCTGGAGAAGACTCAAAACACTCTTCCCTGTGTGGGAGGGGATATTCTGGAATTACAATCTGTCACGAATAATTATTCATCATCTACTGTGAAACAAGATTGCTAATCAAATCCACTAATGAATCAGTTTGAATCATTTCAATATGATCAGATTATGACATTTTTGTATGTTATTACACTTAAATACTTATTGTATTCGTATCAGTTCATTACACTTATTGTTTTCGTAGTAATTTGCCTCTGCACTGTACTTTTGCTCTGGTTTATGCTTTAAGATGCTTGTTTAAGAAAGGAGATGCACTGATGACTTCTGGTGACTAGTAGTTCTCTTGAATACCTATGTTGAATACACTTCCTGTAAGTCGCTTTGGATAAAAGCGTCTGCTAAATGACTGTAATGTAATGTAATGTAATGTAATTAAGCGTGTTAACGTCTCAATCTGAAGACAGTAAATATTGGTGTATGGTTCATGAAGACCATCTGCCAGAGTTAAATGAGGAAGCAGGTAAGATAAGGCCATTTATTTCTAAAGCACATTTCACACACCAAGGCAATTAAAAATGTTCCACATAATGTTTTTAAAAATTAAACAGGAAATACAAATAAAACATCGATACACTAATGAAAAGGATAGCAACAACTGAAAAATGAAAGATAAAAAACGCCAAATGGAATAGAAGACAGGTAAAGATATAAGTGCAGAATGGATAATAAGAATGTTTAATCAGAATCAGCTTTATTGGCCATGTATGCATATCCATACAAGGAATTTGACTCTTACTCTCACTGGTACACAGAAACAGACAAATAAACAAAAAACAAGGAGATCCAAGGCAAAAAAAAGGATAAACATTTAAGTATTTTGTACACATGAAAGATATAAAATGCTAAAGTATATATAACGGTTTCAGACATAGGCACAGGAGAAAAGATCTACAGTGTATGAGATAACACTCATTCGCTCTTGGGTTAAACTCATCATCTATACACTATTGCTATCTGATAAAGGCATACATACCTCAAATTCACAATAATATATTTGACTACTTTTAGAACAACTGAATGTTTTATGTTGGTGTTTTATTTTTGTTCTAATCCCGTACAGCCTGCAGCCTGTTGCCATCTGCTGTTGATTCAGGGCTCTACTTCTGGAGGATGGCTCATAAACCAGACAAACTATTTGTTTACATGTTTACAGTCAAGCAACACCGGAAAATGTAAAGTATTTTTTGTAAAGTAAAACGGTATCGTCTTTTCAAATAACGAATTGCCTTATAATTTTCATCATACTTGCTAACATACTCTTTAAAGAGGTAACTTGTATAGTATACAAGTTACCTCTTGAAATGCGTGTGATTGACAGCCTGTCACCCCTGAAAAATACTACTAATGTTTACTACTAATGTTTACTACTAATGTTTACTACTCATGTTTACTACTCATGTTTACTACTAGTGTTTACTACTCATGTTTACATGTTTACTACTAATGTTTACTACTCATGTTTACTACTAATGTTTACTACTCATGTTTACTACTAATGTTTACTACTCATGTTTACTACTAATGTTTACTAATGTTTACTACTACTCATGTTTACATGTTTACTCATGTTTACTACTAATGTTTACTACTCATGTTTACTAATGTTTACTACTAATGTTTACTACTCATGTTTACTACTCATGTTTACTACTAATGTTTACTACTAATGTTTACTACTCATGTTTACTACTAATGTTTACTACTAATGTTTACTACTAATGTTTACTACTCATGTTTCTTTATGAAGTCCAGGTGAACCTGTGTGTTTGGTGTGTGGGGAGCATGTCGCCGTGTTTAAAGAGGACAGTCTGAAATTACGAGACGAAACATAGAGAAATACAAAAACTTCTCACACTGAATGAAAAAAAAGAACTGAAGAACACTAAAATGTGGAAATATAACAAGTGAAATGGGACACTTGATTTTTTTTTTTTTTTTTTTTTTTTTGCACAGTTCTGAAAACATTAAATGTTTAATATAGGCATGTAAAGTCAAAAAGGCTACAAAACTGGGACACTTTTCTTTACACAGTTACACAGTTCAGTGACATGTCTTGTTTATTTTGGCTACAAAGATGATGTGATGTCTTTAGAAAGCTAAGAAAATCCTTGTTTCAATAGTATATGAAACTCAAAATGCCCTTTGTTATTAATGTGACTGAAAATGAGTCAAATGTTTCACATTTTGTTTATCATTTTGGAAATTCTATTTGAATAAATGACATTTTTGAAAGCTAACCTCACCTTTTAATTGCCAAATAATAACATACACTCTTACCAGCGGTCAAAACAATGCCATTTACTGCTTTTTATATAGAAATAAAATGTATATTATGCATAATTGAGTTCGGCATTTTGGCCCAGCCCTCCAAAACATTTTCAGTTGCTCATTTGGCCCCCTGGGGAACATAATTGCCCACCCCTGTTCTATAATATACAGTGTAGTGATTCCCTCATGGTCAGACTGTGTTGGCTATTGTGGGGTTTTACTTTGAAAAACCAGAACCGGAACCGGATGCGTGTGCTTGTTGCTGGCAGCTTGACGCTGGTTCCTGCAGACTGAACTGTCAGCCACGTCGACTCCTCTGAAGCAACTTTCGTCCGAGACTTTACGCGGACACAGCGGAGCTAATGAGTCTGTTTATCTGATATAAGATTAGATAACCAGCCGGACAGACTCAGAGCTTCTGTGCAGCTTTATTATCTCTTTATTATCTCTTTATTATCTCTTTATTATCTCGTCTTGTCTCTGAGCTCGCCGTTGGTTGTTGGGCTGAACATCTCTGCCCAGTCTCTGGAGGACGTGCAGGGCCTGTCAGGAGCTTAACTTAGTTGTTTGTCGGAATATTAAACAACATGAACGTGTTTCGTCTGGCCGGTGACGTGTCACATCTGCTGGCTATCATCATCCTGTTACTGAAGATATGGAAGTCCAAATCCTGTGCTGGTAGGCTGACACACGCACATCCCTGCACTGTCTAACCCAGGGCCTAACTTTAGCAATATGCATGCAGTTTGTACGCTATACGTACATCAGTGATGCACAATGCACGGTTTTCAAATGTTATTGTTGTGATGAGTTCATTGTGGAGGGGTGTGCTTAATGCTGAGTGGTTCTGCAGGAGTGGAAGCGACGTGGCATGTTGACAGAGCAACATGCTGCCTGCTCCACCCTGCATCTTTATAACAAACCAATTCTGCAGGATAAGAAGGATGACATCTTCTTCTCAATATCTGGGAGCTGTCCTGGACCAGGAAGTGAGACAGACCCATTGGACTTGGTTTTAAACAACTTCTCTTTCTCTCTTTCTCTCTGCAGGCATCTCCGGGAAGTCTCAGGTGCTGTTTGCACTTGTCTTCACCACCAGGTACCTTGACTTGTTCACCGTCTTCATCTCTGCTTACAACACGATCATGAAGGTAAGACAGACTGTTTTACACACACACACACACACACACACACACACACACACACACACACACACACACACACACACACACACACACACTGACCATTAAACTGGCTGTTTTACACACATAAATAAAAATACAATGTTTTTACAAAAGATCGTGTGTGGTAACTATGCAAATCCTGCAGCAGGCAGTCTGTCAGACTTAATAACAGTGTTTCACAGTGTTTACATTGACTTTTATGGCCCGATATAAAACCAATATCCGTCTCTGCTCTCAGATGGTGTTCCTGTCTCTGGCCTATGCTACTGTGTACCTGATCTACATGCGCTTCAGGAACACGTATGACTCTGAGAACGACACGTTCCGCGTGGAGTTCCTGTTGGTGCCGGTCATCGGGCTGTCCTTCCTAGAAAACTACGCCTTCACCCCACTGGAGGTATATAAGTCTGTAACTTCAATACATTTGAGTCCAGGTGTAGAAAAGCAGATTGAGAGATTTGTGGGGAGGTTAAATTAGTTTTTTTTATTAATGGGACAAGTCGCCTTGATGATACACTTCTTCTAATCTTTACTTTAAACACCTCAGTTTAAGAGTCAACTCATGTGTCTCCCTCCCACTGATTCCATCCAGATCCTGTGGACCTTCTCCATCTTCCTGGAGTCGGTGGCCATAATGCCGCAGCTCTTCCTGATCACCAAGACGGGCGAGGCCGAGTCCATCACCACCCACTACCTGTTCTTCCTCGGCCTCTACAGAGCCCTCTACATAGCCAACTGGGTGTGGCGTTACCACACCGAGGGCTTCATTGACCAGATCGCCGTGGTGTCCGGCGTCGTGCAGACCATTTTCTACTGCGATTTCTTCTACCTTTACTTCACAAGGGGTGAGAAGACACTATAGCAAAGGACATGATTTAGTATACAAACTACTGGCTGTGGAGACATGATTTCAGACCTGATCTCTTTAGATCAGCTGGATAGAGCTGCAACTAGTATTTTGACTTTTTTTTTACTGAACTCACTAATTTATGAAATATCAAAAATAATGACAAAAGCTCATTATTTCCCAGAGCCCACAATTTATTATCAAAGCCCAAAATACCAAAATAAAAATATTCCTTTGATATAAACATAGGAAAATTAAATAATAATTACATAAATAACAAATGGTATTTTTGGTTTGGTGTTTTTCCTTGATAGATGACAGAGAAAGTTAATTGACAATGAAATGTGCTGTACAACTTATTGATACAGAGTTCATGTGTTAGTCAGACAACTAGGCTCTGTGTTGTGATTACGAGAAGTTATTTGTGTGCTGTTTTTTTTACGTTGTTAATCCTGCTAGTCCAGTTGAGGAGGATAAGTATAATTCTTGGCAGCAGTTAAAGCAAAACATATGAAGTTGGTCAGGAGACTGGGAATAGTGTTCTTTTCATGTTAGCTCACCTGGTAAACAGAGGTGTGGGAAGAGTTTCATTTTGAGCTTTTAAAATCAAACTCCTTTTTTAAGCCTGCTTTGTTCTTCCTCTTTTGTCCTCCGCTGCAGTGCTTCGAGGGAGAGGAAAGATGAGCCTGCCGATGCCCATTTAAACCAGCGTCTGTGCCGTTCAGCCACCGATCCGTGCCCGATGCAGCTCCGCATCTGAGCACAGACCAGCTGTACGTGTTTTTAGCAATGGGACTAATGGTCTGATGTCATTCTGTAGACTCAAATTGTGCGGACTTGATTTTTGGCTGTCATTGATACTTTGTTTTACGAGTCTGTTTGCATACATGCACTGTTGTGGTCAGAAGTTTGGGTCTTATGTTTGTTTGTTTGTTTTTCTTCATAAGATGCAAATGTGACACTAGAAATTCTTCCCTGATGAGCATGTGGAACTTAAATTCAAGCGAGCGAGTAACACTATGGAAACTGTGTATTACTCTTTGGCTCTGGAGACTGTTGAACAATGTTCAATCCACAAAACTGTACTTCAGGTAGATTGTATGTAGCTTCTGTGTTTTCAGAGTTAAAGCTGTAAAAGCTCCCAGAGTTTCATGTCAAAGCTTTCTACACTTCCAGTCACCGCCACGTTTGGCAAACTTGGTCTTTCCTTGTGATTTACAGTAATGACAAATATGTTTGTTTTTTCTTTCAAATTTGTACTGTTCACTCATTAAGACTAGTTCATTTTATTTATATAGCCTATTCACTAATCACACATTTTCATGTAATGGTTCTGTAATGTTAGATACCCCCTGAATAGCTAACTGCATTATAAGCAATCAATTTATTTCCTTATTGCCAAGTATGTCCCTTTTTTGTATTTCCTCTTAATCACTGTCTTTCATATTTCAATGTTTTTCTTAGTGGGAGGAAAAAAAGGGCTAAACATTCTGTCTTAAATGAAACCAAAGATGAAACAGACAACTGCTGCAATGTTTTAGTCAAACAAATGCTGTTGTCTTTCCTGGGTTGGTCCTTTGACCAAACTGCCTTTTTGTGTCAGGGATAGAAAAAAAAAAAAAAAATATATATATATATATATATGGGGGAAATAGCAGTAGAGTGTGTTACACTTCTGTAAAAGAAAAAAAAGTTTTTTACACTTGCAAATGTTTTAGTACAGTAAGTTGAATTGCACACAATTTTTATGACATTATCTTTCATATAACATGTGAATTCTCTCAACTTAAAGGTGTGGCGATGTTCTTTGTTACCATCCACATGGACTGCAACACACCAGGATGTTTACCTTTCTGTAGGGCGCACACACACACACACACACACACACACACACACACACACACACCACACACACACACACACACACACACACACACACACCCTCACACACCCACACACACACACGCATTCTAATTTAACAGTATGGTTTGAAAGTGCTGGTGCATTGCGGTGATGTTAAACAGAGATTGATAACATTAGATGCCCAATGAAAATAAATACAGCTGAGGGACTTTCATACATCATTACCTCTTTATTGAAGACTTTACTGCAATGAGGGATACTTGACTTTGTTCAGTGAGGTGTTTTTAGGAAAGTCTTCCTGTGTTTATATAACACCTTGCTTCCTTCTCTCACAGCTCCTCCCACCGCTTTTGCAGCTGAAGTGATGGAGAGCGGTGACGCTGCAAGAGCCGCCGCCCTCTCCACCACCTTCACCTTCTTCACAACCTTCCCTTTCCCATCGTCGTCTTTCCCCATGATCCCTGCCCCCTCTGCGGCGCCTTTCCCCACTGCAGTCAGCAGCTCGCACCAGAAAAGCCTCTCCACCCTTCTCTTGGCCTCTTCTTCCTCCCTCCTCCTCTGCTCCTCCTCCCTCTGCTCCTCTTTGTTTTGAGCTGCCTTCTGAGGGGACTCCACCTTGTGTCCTCTTTCTCCCAGAATCCTCTCTTGGATCTCCCTGATGGCCCTCTCGGCCTCCTTGAACATCTCATTGCTATAGCAACCGCCTCCATTGTCCGCCACAGTCTTGTCTACCTTCTTCAGGAGTTGTGCGACCTGTTGCGAGCCCTCCGTTGTCTCGTCATCTAAACTGTTATCAAAGACGTGATACCCCCCATGGCAGCTGCTGACAAATTCCGACAGCTCATCGCTCTCCACCAGGAAGTCCTCGATGCGTTTGCCGTGCAGCTGCTCACCCCATGTAAACAGCACCATGGTAAACCTAATGGCTCCAGGTCCAAACGTAGCCTTGATCCACTCTAAGGCGTCCCTCTCCTCCTGGGTGAACCTGCCGGGCTGCAGGGTCACCAAGAAGGCGTGGGGTCCCGGAGAGGACAGGACAACACTATGTCCCACCTCTGTCATGACCTCCTCAGGGGTCAGTTGTGTGTGCAAGAAACCCGGAGTGTCAATCACAGAGATGCTCCGCCCCTGGACTGTCCCGCTCTGTCTCTTGCACTGTGTGGTGACAGAGCAGGGGGAGACACTGACCCAGAAGGCGGATCTGCCCAGGATGGTGTTACCTGAAGAGCTCCTGCCCGTTCCTGTCCTACCCAACAGAACCATCCTCAGGGGTTCAGCCTCTGATGCAGGGAGTGATGCGTCACAGACTGTGGCAAAGAATACAGTTATAGTACATTTATATTATTATCATTTTATTATAATAGAAACATCTGGCATATTTAAAGCAGATATTCTAAAAAAAATACATTATTCTTAGAGGATTTCATACCATATTTGGGCTATTAATTATGCATGTTTATTTTATTTATATAACATATATCATTTTCTAAATGATTGTTATTGTTTTTGTTTAATAGCCTGTGGTGCATAGGCACAGTGCTGCTCTAATCAGTCTCAAAAACAGTCATCGACATACCTTTATGTGACGCAGCATTTTCAGATGACATCCTGACAGCAAACGACAGTAAAGCCTTTGTCGTGGCGGCTTTTTGGTGACCGAAAATACAGGAGACGGATCCGTGTTTAAATCCACTGCGATTGAGAAGTGTCCTTGCTTTTAATTGTCATTTAATTAGCACCAAACCGCAGAGAGCACCGGTGTATCTGCAGTCCAGAGGAGCAGAGATAGACACATATACAGCCCTGATGTGATGAGACACCAGAAAGGAAAGAGACACCAGACAACTGCTATTCAAACGGATCCTTGCCAACACAGCGGCCAACTATACTGATTTCATTGTTGTCATTGTAGTAATCACACAACCAATGAGTTGCACATTGTTATTGATAATGACTTACATAGCAGTTCCTGACTTTGACCACTGGAGGGCAGTGAACACACGCATACTAATATTTTCAGTGAAAACAAAACAATTCATACAAAGTAATTAAAAGAGAAAATAAAATATAATCACACATAAGCCATAGAGGTTGTTCCATCAGAATATAGCTTTTACAGATAACTATTCAACCATTTAAACTATTGAAGCAAGCTCATCAGTGACGCAAGTAATAAGCATGACTTATAAGATAAGATAAGATAAGATAAGATAAGATAAGATAAGATAAGATAAGATAAGATAAGATAAGATAAGATAAGATAAGATAAGATAAGATAAGATAAGATAAGATAAGATAAGATAAGATAAGATAATCCTTTATTAGAGTAAAGTGCACACAAGAGACATAGTAGAAGAAGACAAGCTAAAAAATTAAAAATAAAATAAAACAAGTATTATAAATAAGCAATAAAAAACAGTAGAAAAAACAACAATAACTGAAATAATAATTAGTAATGGGAAAAGGGAACAGTGGCTGTTAATTTTAGAGAGAAAAAAATATAATGTTCTGCTACAATCTCCTAATCAGTGACTATTTGATGTTGGGGAGAGCTGGCACTAAGTTAATTAGAAATGTAATATGTCAAACTCCCTTATCACATACATGTGATTACAAAGTATATCTACTTGGTAAAAAACAACAGTACTCTCCAAAATAGATGTCCCTCCGCTTTTGCTTTATCATTAGGATGAGACGTGATTAATGAGACAATTACAATGAGTTATGATGGTTTTATATGTGGTCATCAAAGTACCAGTAAGAATGAGCTGTCTGGCATTAACAAGTACAACTGGAGAGTGAGAGGATGTCAATCAACACATTCTGGACACGGAAGAAGAGAGCTAATTAGGCAGAACAAGTGAATAAACAGCTGTTGAAGTGCCCACATGCCAGCAGGGCTTTGAAGTGTGGAACTGAAAAGATACAGGCTTTGCATTATTCCCTTTATTTACACAGGAAATAAGAGAAGTTTAGGAAATGAAACAGAAGGCCGAAGCAGCATTTGAATGCAGGAAGTATTTAATAGGATTTTTAACAACAATAGTTTGGGCTGTTTCAACCCACTTAACAGTTTAATACATAATGACCGTTTGTGGTGTATTTATCTTATTCCTACCAAAAATAAAAATAGCCATTTGTGGACTTTTGTTTAAAGGCACTGAGCTGTAAGGAAAAGCTATTCTGTTCTATTAAACTGTACTCTATTCTTGTATTTTCAGTGTGCCTGCTCTGCAGTAAAGACACAAAACATTACTTATTGCCACTCTTTCAAAAACATTTATCAAGACTGCATATTTACTTGGCTGTAGTTCAATAAATACAGATGCAACAGTAAGGCCAAATCTCCTCCAAAGCAAAAAAGAACTGACATGAATGTGTGAATTTGAATGTTGTGCATTTCCCTTAAAAAACTGTAATGTGTATGCTACATAGTAGACAAATAACGGACATTTCTGAGTACTTTTGAAAAACTGTGACTAGGCCTTTGTAGTGAAGGACCATTTGTGAAAAAATCTGAAGAAACAGAAGAAGAAATCATCTTCTACGTCCTTCTCACAACTGTAAGTTGACATCTTGACTTTGGTTTCCTTGCAGCACCTGCATTTTGTCTCTGACTTCTCTTTTTTTGTCTGAATTGCATGTTTTGTCTCATTAGATATCTAGGCTTCAGCTTGAAATGGAAAACTTGTAGGACAGACAGCAGTTAATGTATATTCAACTGGATTATATATCTTGCTACTTTTTTGTTATGCCAAAAGTGCACACCGGTAAACCAAAAAGAAGCGATTCAATTACACATTCAGTATAGCATTCATTTGTAGACTGCACCTCCATTTTAGTGAATTTTGTGCATCTAATGAGTCTGTTTACTCCATCAAGCAGCAATGTTGCTTTATGCTGTAGTGAGTGATGGAGTTTCAAGTCATTAAAACCATTACTGTAGCTTAGTTTTTCTACACAATAAGCTCTAATGGACTTTAGAAAAGACAACTACAGGGCCAAAAATGTGCAAATAACATTAATCGTGTTAGATGAAGTATCTAAATGTCACTGGAATCTTCCTCCACAGCAGTTATTGTTAACTCAGACACAAATTTCCAAGCCAAAAGAAAAACGCACTAGGATCTTCTGTCTGTAAATCAACTGAACTGCAGCCCACTGATTTCCTCTTGAATTGATACAAGGTCAAAGAAGGCTGGTGCTTGAGTTGATATCAGGATGAACTGTCAGCTGGTCTGTCCCACTCCACCTGGTTTCTCAATGGAAAGCTCGCTCCCTTGCTGGGAACCTGCTGAGCCTCTCTATCCCCTGTAGAGCAGCTCAAAGCAGGCGCGTCACCCCCTGTTGCGTCCACTGTGGCATGGGAGGCAGACATGTCTTTATTCTCACAGTGAGTCTCTTTCACACTACTGCTGTTCAGACAATCGGCTGAATTCTCAAAGTCAAAGAAGGTTTTGCTTTCTCCGATCCCTAGTCCAAAGCTCTCTAGCATGTCCAATACTGACGGTGTGGACGGCCCACTTGGAGTCTCCTCCTCAATGAGACTGAGCGTAGGCAAGATGTCCACCAACTCTGCCATCTCCATTGGTCGGATTACCTCAGTGATGCTGGAAGGAAAGTCCTCTTCCCCGCTGTAGGACTCCTGTGTTTCCAAAACTGTGTACCCGACTTCGAACTGTGCAACAGCACCAGGCTCTAGTCCGGACTCGATTAAAGCGCTGGCGCACCCTAATTCTGACTGGCCAAGGCTTGTCAAGTCTACAGTTGATTGGGCAGTGATGTCTACCGGGTATCCTCCCTTCGCCACACCCTCCATTAACAGTGTGGCCTCTTCAGGGACAACCATGATTCCTGATGGAGTGGCGATCTCAGCAGCTACAACGTTTGAAGGAGTCCCACCAACTAAAGACTCTGGAAGGGAAATGGGGAAGAATAAAATGTTAATCTTAATACTTAAGTTACAGCAGCATTCAATCTGAAGCAAGCTACAGAAATTCCTTTTGCAGCTAACACACTAAACTAAAATTGATTAATATTGCAGTTAAAACACGAAACTTAAATGAATCAATATTGTAGCACAACTAAAGACTCTAAACTAAGATGGTGAACATAGCAAACATTAAACAACCTAAACATCAAAATGTTAGTATTATCACTGCGAGCATGTTAGCATGCTGACATTAGCATTTAGCTCAAAGCGCCGCTGTTCCTTTTTGCATTGCTGCAAACTCTTATTGTTGTTATTAAAAGTTTTATCTCACTTGTACAGTCTCTCTTATGCATTATTTTATATTCAGTACACAGTCTCTCCCTGTGATGCAGCATGACATATTTATTAATATTTATATTTATTTATATTTACAAAAATAAGCCTACAATGGGGACCATGTCTTTGAATATGTTGAAACGTGGAAACTGAGTACACATTATGTATGTGTTATGTAACTACAATATTAACCTTGGACTTTATTTCCTTGACTGTCTCAATCCTGAAAGTGGTACTAGAATACAATTTAATACATGCTTATCTTCACACACATCATCATTGTACCTGCAATGGCTCTCTGTGCCTGTATGCGATGGGGCCACGTCAGTCTGGCGGTCAAACTCTCCTCCTCGTCCTCACCATCAGGACATGGCGGAGGGTCTCCTCCCATCACCAGGCCTAGAGGCACCGCCCCGACCCACTGCTTGGACCGAACGCACTGCAGACAGTCCATAATCCAGCGGGCATCCCTCCACACCACTTCCAGACGCTGAAGAAACGGGTAAATAATATGCAAATAAGAAACTGAAACAGTTGAATTAGCTAAAGTACAACTGAAATCAGATTAAGTCATCCCTTTTTATAGTCAGAAATTATGTCTACTAACATTTCCTCCTGGTGATTAAGTGAAATTCTTAAAATATAAGTTTTGGCTGCTAACTTAATCAAAACATTGATGGATCGAGTAAAAGCCTTAATTTACTATTCATTTCCCTCAGATTAATAACAGGAGAAGCGATGTAAAAAGAAAAAGCTTTGAGATAACAGTACTTTGTCCGATCCTGTACTGTATTCTTTCATAAGCCGTCTTTTGTCACTGCTTTCATGATCTTACTTGGGAAAGCTCCGTGATGTGGTTCAGGCGTTCCCGGGCCTCCTGCACCTCCTTGGTGTCCAGCGCCTCCCGCAGAGCCTGCTGGGCTAGATGTGAGTCCAGCTCCAGCCTCACCCAGGCCTGGCAGTACTGGGACAGGAAGTCGCGTTCATAGGTCCAGAAGTGAACTGGTGATGGGCCAGAGTTGAGAGGGAAAACAAATCACTACAGAGAGAAAAAAGCCTAAGAACTCATTAATGCGCTTTATCAAACCTTTAGCATAGGAATTTTCAAAAAAGGGTCAAAAGGAAAGATGGATTTAAATTAGAGATGAAACAAACCCTAAAGTATGGATGAAAAGAGGATCAAAGGACTAATTAGATACATTACATCTTCAAAAGACCAACATTAATTTGGCCCTTTCCATTCAAACTGGCAATGATTTAAGTGCATTTCATGGGTTGTTTTGGGGGGGTAATCTAAAATTCTTTACTTAAGATGAATAGAAGATGAGACAAACGTATTGATCTTGAAAAGATAAAGTGACTTCTGTTTTACAGATTTTGTTTTCATTGTTTAGCCTTACTCCCCTGCCTTGTTATGGGCCCTCTCTCTCTCTCAGCAATTCTTAAAAACACTGTGCTACCTACCCAGCTCAAAGATCTGCAGGGGCATGGTGAGTCCAGGCTCCTTTGTCCCCACCAGAGGCCAGTAGCTGGAGCTGAAGTCCTCACTGGGAGGCAGCAGAAGCAGCATGGACAGCTTGTCTCCAAAATGCAGCAGCTCCCGGGTGTACACGCCGTACTGATACGCCTGTCACAAACACACACAAAGAATGTCTGAATGTTGTAAAAATCTGTTCATGTTGAATTGTACTTCATTATGCTTGCATTTAACCAGAAAGCAATCCAGTGTAATGAGAAAATACTATAAACACAAGCAAACCAAAGTGGTTCATAATAATCTTCTCCTTCTCAACAAATAATACCATAATTCTTTAGAAAATAGAGCTTCAAGGTGGCTCTTTTTAAAGTCCTTTTTACCCTGTAGAGGGGGATGTTGAGCTTTGTCAGGAGGTGTGCGATGGCCGCTCTCAGAGACATGATGAACTCCACCAGCCCGCTGCTCTCCATGGTGCTCTCATCCTCGCCACTCAACAGGTTCGGAGTGCTGCCATTGGCTGTGGTGTAAACGTGACTCTGAAGCCATGCCCACTCCTCTCTGTCACACAATGAGGATGCAGTTCACAAGACATCACTGTAAAAGGCGTAATAAGTAAGTAGGATTGGATAGTTTTGCATGTTATTACTCATTTGCCATTAACTACTCATTGCATTTACTTTATGTTCAGGCAGAGCTTTTTCCAAAGCATTTTCCTACGTTTCTGGATTGATTTTAATACATTGTTGTAAAGTGATTCAGTCACAGATGCCTTGTTGGTGTAGACTTACTGGGAAAGTAAGTCTACACCAACATCCAAGAGATGAGAGTTTGCAGACAAACGGAATCCTTTTTATGCCAGGAACTACCACATTTCAAATTTCTTTCCACAGTAACTCACAGACTGCATTACCTGGAGACGTGGGAGTTATGTCGGACCCGTGTGTGGCAGAGCACATTGGGCAGCCTCTGGGGCACCAGGACCCGGATCTGTTCCACTGAGCTGCACAGTTTCAGGATGCCCACGTACAGACCCGGCTTGGCCCACTGAATGCTGTGCCTGTGGAGGGAAAGTTTCTCCTGGACAACAGAGAGAAGCCGATGTGGGTTTAGGGATTTAAAGAGATGTTAATAGGATGTATAGTTCAGATGCAATTTATTTGGCGTATCAAATTCAGTTTTGGGCTGCTAAATTAATTGCATTGCATTTTTCAGGCTTGAGTGGCACAAGAGCGAAAAACACGGCTCAATGATAAAATCAGGAGCGTCAATGCACTCAAACAGTACGCACTCAGTGCTCATTACATTCTGTTACAAGTAGCCACTGCTCCATGATGTTAGACTTTTTCTGTGTGTCTCTCTTTAACACAAACCCAGGCTCACCTTGAGCTGATCGTAGAGCATGTCCATGGCAGTGGGCTCAGGCAGCAGAGGGGTTCTGCTGCGGTTCTTCTCCAGGCGAGCCAGGGGGATCCAGTGGAGCGGAGGGTCTGGAGGGCTTGAGAATGATAACAAATGGTTAAAATGAAATGCAACAGATTAATTAATATTAGTATAAAAAAGCCATTATGATGCCAACAAGCAATAGAGAGGCTGGATATCCTGAAATGATACTTCTTTATTTGTGCTAAGCGATTCCCGCATGCTGCCTGATTTGGTTATCATCTCCCTTCGGCAAGGGAGATTCTGATTTGGCTGATTGATAGAGCCTATCACACTGATTGAAAATGCGATCAGAGAGATTTTTCATTGGAAATGTTTGGGCTTTATTCAAACAGAAGACAGACGTTAAAGCCTCTTTTGACACTGTGTGTCTGACAGGATTAACAGGATGAAACAAAGGACACTTTCTCACCTGGGAGGGTTTGGGAACTCCTTAAGAGTCACCAGTAAGACGTTGCCCTGTCGGTCTTTCAGAGGTTCGTAGTACACCTGGCCCAGCTGCATTGTTCCCAGAGAATCCTGACGGCAGATAGAGGTTGAGGTGTAAAACAGAAACATGCAGATGAATAAATGTGAGGATGTTGGGGATTAACGCAGTGAAACACACAAGTTCTGGGGGAACAGGTATGCAGCCTGAGATAGGGAACGAGGCACCAGCGAGAGTAGGACAAAGTAGAGGTATTAAGAGGTAATTTAAATAGCAATTAACACATTTTTATGCCTCTTATCGTGCTGTGAGTATGCGGCTTAACTTCCTACCTGCAGCTGGGAAACGGCTCTTAAAATGTTGTGCCTGTTCTGAAGGAGGGATGAGGAAGATGAATGAGCAGAGGAAAGGGCCTGCTGGAGCCAGGGCACTTGTTGCCATGCACAGGACAACTACAAGAAAAAGAATACACATTTTTCAACAGTTCCACAGCCTTCATTCTGAATAATTACATCAGTAGAATTGATCAATGACACAATGAAAAACAATTCCCTGACTACATGTCTATTAACTGTGTTCCAAATGGATTCGTTTACCTTGGCAAACCAAAGAAAGTCGTGTATGATGGAGGTGGAGCAGCACTGGATCTCCACCAGTGGGATTTGATCTTCAGCTGTCACCAGGATGTTTTCTTTGTGGTAGAAAACAGTAGCCAAGTACACGCCCCTAAAAAGAGATCAATGCAAGACAAGACAAATAAAGGTAGGAAACTTTTTTTATCTAAATACATTAATATTACGACGGTGCTGTTATCACTTTCAACCGTAAATGACACTTGACCGCATGGCAACTTATGCAGATGTTTGTGTCATCATTCAAAAAAATGTTTCCTTCAAAACACCACATTTCAAACGATCCTTTGAAAGTTAAACCGCTTTTAAAAAGCCATTCTGGGGTTCCTATTCTTGTAGTTACATCCTTCCCTACTTGCCCTGTTTATTCTCTTGCATCTAATGTAGTGAATCTGTAGTCTACTTAAGACTTGTGCCAGCTGAAGCCTTGATCGGTCACATGCCACTTCCCACTGATGAGTGTTTCGAACATCGCCTCAATTAAGAAGAAAAAAAAAGTTTCACTAATCTTGAGGTTACAGCAGCTTTAATGTAACTACTGTTCTTCTTAATGACCGTAACAGGTAAAAGTTTGGACTTTCTTAGTCTACACTGTAGTGATCATGTCATCTGTTACTCCTCATAACCTCAAGGCCCAGTGGGACAGGTGAAACGAATGGAGTGTTACCTCTGTAGGAGACGAACAAACTTGGTGGCGGACTGGAACAGTTGTTTGATGCTTCGAGACACAGACAGCCGCTTGCTGGGACTCTGGGGCTTAGAGCTCTCTGTGGAGCGGAGCAGAGGAGGATCAGTCAGCACGAGAATCACTTTTTATCTGTCAAAGCACTCACTACGCATGCACAACATATTTGAATGGGTGAGGGTGGTGAGATATCTTCTATAGTGAGAGGAGTTGATGCAGTGCATTCTGCGGATATAAAATGGTGTAGAATAGAAAAAAAATCTTTAAAGTGAGCATATCAGGTCCTTATGAAACATAAAAATAGATGTTCTCAGTGTTCATTATGTTCTCTGACACAAGAGATTAATACAAGTATAACAGAAACCAAGGTCAAACTATCATAGAAGCTGAAAATTAAAGAAATTCTGATTGCAAATCTCAGGTTTGGGAAAACAATACACATGCTGTCATACTGGGAGGAGAAAGCTTTTTAGTAAATGATAAAATAACCACCAAAGGAACAGTGTTTCCCGGGAGATAAAATAAATAGATTATAATAGAAAAATAATGGGAGAAAATTGGGTCTTTGCAACCATTATCACTAAATGTGTATGAATTATCACATGCAAATTGGCCAACAAGGTTAATATGTTTTTTGTTTTCATTTCATTGTGACAAAAAATATAGTGATACAGTGGTGATAAATACAACTATATGCTTGCTTTCCAGCAGCTGCATATGCGATTGCGTCAGTTGTTACATCACCAAAGACCCGGGTGCTACCTATGCAGAATCCTCTGTAATGCGGTTCTTTGGCGTCTTCCAGCAGTTTCCTCACAAGAGCTTCGTGATTTCTGAACTGTGACTTCACGCCGATGCACTCTCTCCAACCTACACAGAAAAAGAGAAAAACAAAACAAGCTTTCAGTTTTCATGCAATTAGGGAAAAATCACTCAAGACATCAAGAACTAATTTGCAGGAGAGTCCTGAGTGCTGCTTTTTCCGATTTTTGTGATTAGGAGAGTGATTGCATGAGAGACCATCTATGTGCCGGGGCTTGTTTCAGTGCGGATTCATCCTGAGCTGCTGACTGCTCCTTGAAAGTTAGATTTGATGTTCAAGTCAAATTGTGTTACCTAAACTACACTGCAACATGTTGAATATCACTATTTTGGTTGTACTCTGACTTATATTTGGATTTGTATGATTATGTTTTCCTTTATTCTCCATTTCAAAAGCATTGTGTCAATTTTAATTTCACAGTATGAAAGGGAAAGTAACAGCGATTAATGCAGCGAGAGAGAGAAAAGGTGGCATGCAAGAGAAATTACGAGGCCAATTCAAACTCAAAGCATAAGTACGAGGCCCATTGACTGGCGCTGACATCTTTAATTCCATGTTTTAATATTTCATTAATCCACCGGCAATGAGTGGAATCCACTTTTTCACATCAAGCTTGATGTCAGCCAAGTAATTTCATTACTGGAGGACAGAGAAGAAAATAATGTAGCCCTTTTCGGAGCAGTGAATCCACCACATTCATCAAAGTTTGCAGTTCAGTATACTCACTGGAGGGGGCAGCGCTGACCGGAGTAGAGCTCTGAGGCGGGCCCCATCCTTTCACATTGTAGCAGCTCACTCTCACAAAGTAATGCGCTCCCTGCATTTGGAGAAGCACCAGACCAGCAAATTATCACCATGCATTAACCTTATAAAATCGTTCATTCCGGAACAAAGGAATCACATACTGCTGTCATTATTAATTCATCTGGTTAAGTAAGGCAGCAGAGTGGGATAAGTGCTCTCTTCTGGGAAGTTGTTCAGCACAGTCCATGACAATTGGGGCTCAATGAACACAGTCTGTGAGTAGGTCGAGAGCTAATGTGTGTGCGTGATTGCATGTCCCTAAACCATTTTCACTGTGAGCTTGCATGTGTGTGCAGAGTACAGAGTCTGACTTACTGTTGTGAGTCCCTTGATGCTGTAGGAAGGGTTCTTGGTCTCTGAGACTTGGGCTGAGCCGAGGATGCGTTTGAAGCTGGCTGAGGTGCTCCATTCCACTGTGAACACAAAACAATCCCACTGACTGATTACTCTCTGGCTTTACTCAAAGCCCCCATAGGGGAGAACTAAGGATTTGAGTGTTTACAGTTTCCAGGAACTTGCTGTACCTGAGCTTAATCTACCCTTGGCTGCAAAGTATGAAACTTATGCAGCTGCGAAGCCAAGTGGCAAAATAAAGAACCCAAGTGAGATCCATAAATACGAGGCTTTTATACCCGTCAGCCTAAATTATGTGTGAGACCTTGATTATGTTTATTAATCCATCCATTCTCTCTTCGTCTATAATAAATTAAAGTCTTGTTATGCACCACCTACCTCTGTAGTGAGTGATGAGCCCCATGTTGTCACCTTCTGGCTCCTTGATTGCCACAAACAGAGAGGATGTGCTGGTCACCAGTATGGACACATGACTGGGGGGCCCGGGGAGCTCTGGTGTAAAACATTTAGACAGACCACTGTTCAAAAAGGATCACTTCTTAGCTCTGAGACTAAATGATACAGAATACAACAACCACAGAGAATAAATATTGTAAGTATGAAATATATTCTGTGCTATTGGAATGTATGTTTTTAATATATCTTTTTAATTTCTTGATTTTAAAAGGAAATAATAACCCTCAAACACATTTGGCTCCTGACATGTGTAGTTACTGTTCATACTGCGCAGCAGAACAGCTAACTCTCAATGGAAAAAACACAGACTAATAAATCATTTTTGTATTTTCAAGAAGAATCTCGTAGTCCTGGCCTTCAACCTAACCAACCAGTGTTGCTATTAAAATATGCAGCTTCTCCCCTTGCAGCTGTGTGTTTCCCCAAGACGCTGAGTCTCCAGCAGCTCTGTGGGAGCTGATCTGTTGCTCAGCCTGCACTCTGACCTGCCTGCCTATGAATAGAGCCAGCGAGCAGAGTGTTTCCCCACAGGAATCAGCAAACTATCACAATATCGCTATAACAACTGTGACCCCGGCAACAACGCAGTTAAACAAGGATTCCTGCAGCATGATGACATCTGATTGTAACACAATTATATTTCACATTTTAGGCATTTAGCTGACACACTTATCCAGAGAGTATCATTGATTTAAGTGCACCAAGAATAAGAGTCCCTGCCTTATTGCCCTTACAATAACACTGTGAACATAAAACGTTCTGGGTTAGAGAACTAAAAGTGCTTGAAAGATAAACGAAATGAGAGCAAAGGAAAAACATTTATACAGAGTCATTTAAGTAGGTTGCATTGCGGACATCATCACATTATTCTAAAAAACATGAGAGTTTGAAGCGATGGAGAGCTAGGAGGGACTTGTGCAGATTGGAAAGAAAAATGGAAAAAATAAACCAAAAGCCTTGGAGGTATTCAGAGTGTGGATTTCTACGCATGTCACCGGCACCAAGGTTTTGATTTTGATACAAGAAGCCATTGGCAGCCAGTGGAGGGGGTGTAGGACATGGGAGAATTTGGAAAAAGGTTGATGCCAAGGCAGTCTGTTGAATTTTTGATAAGTTTAGAGGGGTTGCAGTGACTTTCAAGAGGCCAGTTAGGCATCACAAGACTCCAGACAGGAAATCTGTGAAAACTTAAGCGAGAGGTAGGGTTGAATACCTGATCACTGTGGTGTCGTCAGCTAGAAGTGATGAAGAGTTGGAAATAAAGTAGCTCTACCTTGTTGAGATTCAGTTTGAAGAGGGCAAAACAAAAAGCAAGAATAGCAGTATTTCTAGCTAGAAAGGACTGAAAAGACAAAAAAAAAAAAAAAAAAAAGGGCTGTGACCTAGTTTGTGTCCAAAGTTGTACTTCACGAAATGCCACAAGACCACTGACCTGTGTTCTGGAAGTTCTGTCTCATGCGGCAGTACAGTTGCAGCCTGAGGCTCCAGAGGTGGATTTGTCTGTGGACGTCGGCCTGTGCCTGAGGCCCTGCCCCGGCCTTCTTCAGCAACTCACTCTTCCTCTCCTCCACCCGTTTGCCCGCCAGTGCCACCAGGGCATCCAACTTAACGGCCCACTCTGCTGGTTGGCACACTGAGAGGAAACGCGGTCGACAGAGAGCATTCATATTATTTGCATTGCATTAAACTCATCCACTTCCAACAGAATGTTCATTATATTTCAAAACACAACACTTACAAACAGGGTTATGTCTGGCCCCCGCCTTTGTCAACACATGGAGCAGAGGGGAATTATGGGTAAGGGCAGCCACGTCCAGGGGGACCAGGCCCTGTTCGCTCACCCTGTTCACCCCCTTCTCCCTCTCCCTCTCCCAGTCCTTCTCTTTCTTCTCTCCTCTCTCCCTCGTGCTGCCTCCTCCTCCTCCACCTCCTCCTCCTCCTCCTCCTCCTCCTCCACAGTTGGTGTGGTCTCTGGACAGCAGGCTTTGTACAGCCAAAGTGTCCTCATTTTCCACTGCCTCCCACAGGGTCTGATACTAATGGGGTGCAGGGTGAAGGGCCAACAGCGGGTGGGCGGGTGAGGGAGAGGGACAGAAGAAGAGAGTTCATATCGAGCTAAGGATTTATTTCACGAGACAGAGTGAAGGGGAGTTGCTGCTCAAGGAAAGAGGCAGTAACAGAGGACACATAAATCAAATCATAAATCAGAGCAGCAGTCTCGCCTGGGATAATGTATTCATAGTAACACATAGTCAGCATGTAATGTCAAAATAAGACCTCGTAATCATTCAATAAAGAACCCCCCCCGCCTTCAAAATGACGGCATATAATATCTTACAGCATCCGCAGGCTTGCTCAGGTGCTTGGGTGCGTCCGTTTGCGTGGCAACAGACGATTCTCCACCCCGCAGTCGGACGGACAGGTTTCTATAGATGCGTTTGGGCGAGACAGGGCCAAAAGAGCGCCGGCGCTGGAGTTGGTTGCTCATGGATACTGACATGGCAGGAGAGGAGAGGAGAGGAGAGGGAGAACAGGGAGACGGGAGACCGCTGAAGAGAATGAAGACAGATTAGTTGATGGAGGGTAAGATTAGGACCCCCACCCTAAGAGCCATAGAGGGTGAAGATGTGATGAGTAAAGTGGCATTTGAAACAGAAAAAGAAGAGGGGGATAAAGAGCAGACTATTAGAAACCTGAAAGTCATCAGAAACCTGGAGGAGTTTATGACGGGGAATGAATTAAGAAAACAGAATATACAGTCAGGCTCAAACAGATTCCCTAACAGTTGAAGGGTGAGTATAGGCTGAGCTGAGTAGTGCTGTTGTGTGGGTGGATAAATGGATAAAAAGTTAGAATGCCGGTACACAGTAGATGAGAAATGCCTCGCAGCATTTATCTTTGTCCCTCCTCCTATTCCCCCTTTTGTTCCTCTGTTACTAGCTATTATGTGACACGGGTTTTATTCGCTCTGAATGGAGTCTCTCAGCGCGCAAAGCGACCGACCCATCAATCCAATTAACTGAAGAAAAGCAATCTCGTGTGGAGGAGCCAAAATTCTTTCATCATAATAAATACGAATCTCCTCGTATCATCAGCTTGAAGATAAAAATCCATCATCACCACAGCAGTAATGATGGTTCATTATCAATTCCATCGTGCTTTTCATCGTTACAATCAGTCACTTTTGAGCCTGAAAATCTGTCTTTTTTTTTTCACCAACACTTGGAGCAAATGCAGTCTGGCATAACCCCCCTTCCTCTTCAATCATCACGTCTTTCTTACATTCGTCACTGTCTGTCTTCTCATCTGCTTTCTCTCATCTCTCTATGTAACAGTTTGGCGGGGACTTTCACGTCTGTTCAGTTTACGTCATGCCCCGAGCATGCAAATCTGAAGAGCATCTTTGGAAAAAGGGAGACATTCAAACTCTATCTTCTCTGTCATCTCTCATCACCACTTTCACATCCAAAAGAAAGCCTCAAGTTTCAGGAGTTTTTTCTAGTTTCAAGACAAGTGCTGGTGTGCTGAGTAGTCCACTGTCCTTGTGTGAAAGCCAATACTCCCCTGGTTGGTGCTATCTAAGGACAGAATATGAAGGCTCTGGCCAAGATGACGCCACACCTCTCAGTGACACATTACCACTGTACCTGATACCTCACTGTGAGGCTCAGTGGTGTGCACAGTACCAGCACTGCCTGTATGTGGGGATGCTAGCGTACTGTATTGGTACAGTTTTCCCATCCATCCATCCATTTTCTGTAACCTGCTTATCCAGTTAAGGGAGCCGATCTCAGCTGTCAATGGGCGAAGGCAGGGTTCACCCTGGACAGGTCGCCAGTCTGTCGCAGGGCTGACATATAGAGACAGACAACCACTCACACTCACATTCACACCTACGGGCAATTTAGAGTCTTCAATGAACCTTAGTTGCATGTCTTTGGACTGTGGGAGGAAGCCGGAGAACCCACGCTGACAACATGCAAACTCCACACAGAAGGTTGTCCAGCCCGGAATTGAACCCAGGCCCCTCTTGCTGTGAGGCGACAGTGCTAACCACTACACCACTGTGCAGCTACAGTTACAGTTTCCCCTGTTTGTTTATTTTGTCTTACATCAATTGTGGAAAGTGCTGATGGAACAGTTGAGAGAGGAGATTAGCTTTAGTGTTTGCCTTTGTTTTTTTGAGGCAGCACAAAGATAAGACAAGGCAAAACACCTGGGGATGAAGACAAATGTGTAACTTAAAGCGAACAAAACACACACGCACACACACACTCACACACACACACACACACACACACACTCTCACACACACACACACACACACACACACACACACACACACACACACACACACACACACACACACACACAGACACAATAGATTAATTGTGGCTTTGTTGCATGTCAGTATATCAGGTTGTGGTGATGTTTTTTTTATCTCACAAGCTGAGGGTAAAGTATGCAGGGTATCCGCAAATAGGCTTTCTGTTGTGCATGGAAACATCTGATGACTAATACTTCCAATCCTACAGGAAGTAATGCAGTACATTCATTTGTGCAAATAAACCAAAGAGGACATCAACCTTTAAGGGTGATCATACAGTATCTAACTTTGTTTCCAAAAAATGCATTTAGTGTAGATGAAGTTATGTTTTTGATAGATTATTAAGGGCACACATTGCAACAGGCAAAATTAAGTCATCATTAGAAGCTAGTTACAGATTATGATATTTGAAAATACAACCGTCAGAGCAGTAGGCAATGAATGTTTCAGCACACTAAATGAATGACAGACTGCAGCCTAAATCATCATAAAAAGTTTCTATGCTTTTTTATTAAAGTTTAAACAAATCTATGAAAGACCAAGAAGCGTTTATTAACGAGTTTTTTTTAAATTGTATAATAATTGTTATCCTAGATTCATCCTAAAAGAAGAATACATGCAGATGCTATGGATACAATAGTAGTTACTAGTATACTATACTGGTAAAACATCTTTGTACGAAAAACCCACGTGGAAAAATACCATGAAACATCATAGATCCATATTTAATCATATGGAGCAATGGGGTCAATCAATTTGCAAAAACAGGTTAAAGTAGTTGAATTTTCATTTCTTACCGTAAACTCTCTTTAATTGGTCTTTTCTTCAATGCTGCAACGGTGCTTCTACATTTTTTTTTTTAAAATAAAATAACTGCTTGTTAGTCAGATATAATCCATCGTACCGACCTCAGGAGTTTTCACCTCTGAGGATGTAGCGCACCTGAACGTTACACCAGAGTGAGAGACTGCTGCTTCTCACACACACAGACACACACACACACACACACACACACACACACACACACACACACACACACACACACACACACACACACACACACACACACACACACACACACACACACACGCTTCTTCTTTGTCCCGCCCACTTCCTACTTTATCTCAATCATTTCTCAGAAGCAAACTTATTTTTAAATAACTTAAAAAGTGCTGCCTGTAAGAGTGGCATTTTCAGACTATTTGGGGGCCAGTATGGTTTACATATTTGATATGTCCTTAAAATGCACGATAGGGTATCTAGTCCAATCCAGTCCCTCTAGTTAAGGACTGAGGAAGTAATTGTTGTATTAACAGTGAATGCAGGACTGTCTTTTGTCTGGGCGGTGAAGCACCTTGATGTTAACCAGCAGAACACAGTCCTCCAATATTTTGTCAGTCTCTACTGCAGTTAAATAGACTACAGGATGACCATATAGTGATACAGTAGGAACAGCTCTCAGTGATACCTTCGCTGTGGCTGCTACATGACCTGTAAATGTCGTTGTCACTGGAAACAGTACCATAATGTGAGCACTGAGTGATGGTGTGACAGAGTGTGGGTTGGTGACTGGAAAAAGGTATGGGGCTATATTTAGGGTGGCTCAACACCCCCACTGATGGCTGCTGTGTGTAACTGGGTGTAAATATATTACTGCATGATTGTTTTATACTGATCTTTCTGTATGTGTTTGTGTGTTTGTGTGTGTGGAGGGGTTATACACAGGAAGTGGTTCAAGATATGTCAAGTCAAATGAGAGAAAAGCAAAGGACCCGCAATGATGTGGAAGATGCTTGCATGTTAGAGCTCTACTTATTCTAGGACTAAAGCTGTATCCATTTGTCTCTGCTTTATTGGCCCCCCAAATAATTCTCTATGTGAAAAAGTTGTCAAATAAAGTTGACAGATATGCATCGGCTCCCACCTTAATAGTGAGAAGAACTCTTTGTCTCTTTCTCTGTTGTTTTTTTTCTCTCCCTCAGGGGCCAAAAAGACTCCTGTCCAAGCACAAATGGAGGCTTTGGAAATAAATACTGTATGTTCCACCTGCTTGTTAGAAGTCTGCTACTCTTTTCAGTCAACCAACCGTTGCTTTGACCACTTCCTGCAAACACATATTGCACACTGAGACCCTTTGAGAGATTAGCCAGAGTGCATGAGTGCACACACTTGTGCACACTGTCACACAGAGACATGCTCTCGCTCATGAGGCAATGCTGAGCTGGCTTCACTTTATGTCGTGCACTTCTTTGATGTGCAGTGAACTGTGTTTAAGGAGAAGTAGAGAGCGATTATAAATTGACATGTTCGTAGTGGTTGATAGTCGCCCCCACACTCCCATCATCAGATAGCTGCCGAGAGGCTTTTGTTGTCATGGCGATAACCAAATTGTGGCCTTCACTGCTTAATGATACTGCAAAACAGTCTTATGCATCCCACTATATATCCACAGCATATTATTCAGCAATGACATTCCTTGGAGGATAAATAGTTGCTGATGCATCATTTTGAAGATAGTGTATGCCTCAAATATAAGATATGAGCCTTCCCTTGAACTTCAGAGACTTTTGATACACTCCCACTTTTGATACCACTACTGTATAAACTACGATGGAAGAACAAACCCTTGAGAAGAAACGTGGAACCTAAGTTCAGGCAATTCAGGTAAAAAAAAGAAAAGTGATAACTTGGCAAATGCAGTATTTTGCCACCATAATTATTATCGAGATCACTCCTATCTGAATCACTTAAGTGTGATGTAACTAACGGACAGCCAAGACATTTAACCAATAGGTATATTAATTTGATGAAATATCATAGAATAAATTGAAATACCTACACTGTAGGCGGAATTCCTTATTGCTTGACAATTATGGTGTAATAGCTTGGAATAATGTCCATAGTTGTTCACCAATGGACTGTTTTTATAGAATAACACTGAAATAACAATCAGGAAAGTTGTGTTGTTTTACTCATCCTTCTTTTCACTGAGTTGACCTCAATTCTTGGCATCACAAAAAACAATAAGCAAATGCAGTAGGTAAAAAGATTATTATACACACAGAAATCCTTATACATCTATACAGGCTAATTATTCGATGTTTAACTATTATTTAGTTGACCTTGAATACTTTTTTTACATAATAACATTACCTAATAAAAATGTTATCATTAACTTTGGTGTATTAGTTGCCATTATATTTGTTTTTCTACTTACATTTTAATATATTGTTTAATAAAGTTTTGTAAAATCTGTTCTGCATGTAAATCAATGTCAGAATATCTCACCATGTTATTAACTGCTTATGGTAGACCATTTCTGAAAGATATATTTTCTAAACAAAGATTATTCGGTATTACACTGTTGAGAGTTTAAATGTGTTTCACAGAGCACTTTGTCCCGGTGAGCGTTTCACGGTCAGCAATGTTTTTTTGATTCCGTGAATTCCGAGGTTGACTTGAACGCACCATGAGCACATGACCTGACCGGCGCATAACTCTTTGATTTAATTAATGTTTAGTTTGGTGAATTACATATTTTTTACTTATTTGTTGTGGCAGCGTTGTCAATACTTCAGCTCCATTTTCTTTTTGAAAGTTTTCCTTAAAAATACCTAAGGTTTGTTTTTGATGAGCATGACGAAAGTTGCTAATTTACTAACGCTAGCTTAATGCTATAGTTAGCTTTAATTAGTTAAGCTGTCTAGATAAGATAAGATAAGATGAGATAAGATAAATCCTTTATTTTCCCAGCGGGGACATTTGCAGGCTTACAACAGCGTAGAGTAAAGTGCACACAAGAGACATAGTTAAAAAATGAAAAATAAAAATAAAATAAAACAAGTATTATAAATAAGCAATAAAAAAAAACAGTAGAAAAAACAACAATAACTGAAATATTATATTTACAGACAGAGAAAAAAACAACTATTTCAACTATTTTTAACTTTTTTAACTATTATTGACCTACATGACCACATGACAATAATAACATGCCAATAAAAACCTGTGCAATACATTACACATTACACTGTGCAATAATAGTTAAAAATAGTTAAAATAGTTGTTGTTTTTTTTCTGTCTGTAAATATAATATTTCAGTTATTGTTGTTTTTTCTACTGTTTTTTTATTGCTTATTTATAATACTTGTTTTATTTTATTTTTATTTTTTATTTTTAGCTTGTCTTCTTCTACTATGTCTCTTGTGTGCACTTTACTCTCTGCTGTTGTAAGCCTGCAAATTTCCCCACTGCGGGACTAATAAAGGATTATCTTATCTTATCTTATCTTATTGCACAGTGTAATGTATTGCACAGGTTTTTATTGTCATGTTATTATTGTCATGTGTCATGTGGTCTGCTGGGAGCAGAGCTGGTTGTGCAGCCTGACAGCAGCAGGAAGGAAGGACCTGCAGTACCTCTCCTTCACACAGCCTAGCTGGGATAGCTAGCTTTGTATTCTTCTGCCTGACTTTCAAAATGTGATATGATACACCAAAATATTAATTGTCTGTGTTAACAGGTGGAACGACCAAAATGACAAGCGTGGATATTGTTTTTGACAAGTTCCACTTCCGGCATGACCCAAAATGGAGCGGCCGCCTTGGGCCTGCAGAGGGGGGCGGGATGCTGCTCTGTGTGGCCTGTGTCATTGAAATGATTGACAGTGAAGATATAGGGGTGAAGAGTATTAACTTGTTTTAAACCTTTTTAAAAATGAGGCTTTCCTAGATCAAAATTAATCGTTCCATTATTTGTCTGGATAGTGTTTGTTAAGTTAAAGCTAGGTGTGTGTGTGTGTGTGTGTGTGTGTTATCCGCCAGCAATTCCTGTCTTAGGTACTTTCATTAGTTTTGATCACAAAATATTTACGGAAAATACATTATCCTGTTAATTTCCCTTGATGCAAAGGCTTTATTTAGCCTCCCACGTATTTCTCTCTCTCCCTCTGTTTCTGCTGCAGTCAGTGAGGAAGTCTTTTGCCTTGTCTGGTATCAGTGGGGTGCTGAGGTGTTCTCCGGGGGCCTTGAGAGAGCTGCTCCGACAGGACAACAGCGTGTCTCTGCGTTTTACAGCTTCTCTACTGGGTGAGAAACACTGGATCATCCGGCATTAAGTTAAGATGCGAAGGAAGGACTAGCAAAAATGACTAGTACGCGCTGGGCTTTCATCTCTAACCTGTTCTGTTGTTGCAAGTATTACGCTGATAAGTCATAATGTGGGTTTGAGTTTGGAAGGTAATTTATCAAGAAGCATCAAGATGTAAGTGCGCATGATTATTGCACAGATCCTCCATTTGATATTGACCATCACAAACCAGCACTGGTTGTTCAAGACATCTTGCTGGCTTGAGTTTGCAACTGACCCAGTTGAAACTATCTCAACTGGGTCAGTCCACAGTCGTGCTAGTGTTGCAGTCACATCACTGCTTTTCGCCAAGGTCAGGACTGAACAACCAAGACAATAGATCTTATCTCAATACCTGTGGTATCTTAGTAAGATAAAAACATCTTCAATATGATATAATTCTGTTTAAAAATAGATTCAATAGAGTTGACCAGCTGTTCACTGATTTTCTTTCATGTTATAGACATAATCAGAGTACACACTTGATATCTGCGGATCAAACCCATACATGCACTACTTTAACTGATGATAAACTGAGCAAATCTTTGGACCTTCATTGAGTACCGTGTGTTACATTTTGTTCCCGTTGATATAACTGATGTTCCTCTTTCATGACAGCTAGATCAAATCAATGTGAAATTGGCATGTAATTGCATCGTTAAATTCTTTAAACTACTTGTTTCTGACTGTCTAAATACTGTAAATATTCTCTGCAGACCAAGCTATAAGTAGAGTATTAAACTGCATACCAATGCAAAAATTACATTATTATGATACAATGATTGATGAGAATCTTTTAGTGAGCATGAATTGGTGCAGCAATCATCCATCTATCCTGGCTGTATATAAAGTCATCAATATTATGACAACCGCCGAGTGAAGCCAGTTACCCTCTGAGATCAGGCTTGCATACAAGGCGAGTAGCTTTACTATCCCTGTATTGTGGCAAATACTTGTCTGCCAGGGCCAGTATATTATCCCCACCACAATTAATTAAGTGTTCTATAGGACAGGACTATGAGGATGGCAGGTTGAAAGCACAGGTGTGTTAGTTTATAAAATTCTTACCACCGCAGTGTGTTTTAATGCAACTGATACTGACCTCCCCATTGGATGAATTTCAACAGGTTATTATAGCGTATGACAGTATTATTATGCCATTTGGGCTCTAATCAAATTAGGGCAATGAGATGTTGTGTGGTAAATGGTAAATCGGTAAAGCTACGACCAATATGACAGTAAAAGAGCCATTACGGTCTGCTGAATTGAGTTCTGCTGAAAAGAAACGAGAGCATAATACAATTAAAACATTTCTTTCATTTCATTTGTACCTGCTTGTAGTGTAGCATATACAGATGCAGCCATAACAGTTGTAGCAGTTCTCACACACTTGCTTCATGACATGTTTTTTTTGCTGCTATGCGTTTATAAAGTGTACAGTATGATCAATTAGACCTCAACTCTCAATAACTTGAATCTCCTTGTACTTCGTGTCCTCCATTTTGCAAAGCTCTCATTGCTTAACCTAGTTAATCCTTTGTCATGTATCTAGCCTTCTTTTTCTCATTATATCTTTGTTAGACCTCTTCAAATCGCAATGGGTTTGTGTCATTTCTGTTCTGTCCCTAGGGATGCTTCAGACTGTGGAGGACCAAGCCACTCTGGAAAAGGTTGACCAAGGTGAAGAGATGCCTTTTTTTTTGTTAAGATAATATGTGTGTGTGCTTGTATGCGCCAAAACAGCCTGCTCACAAACATAGACACAGACTTTTTTATGAAGTTGTTCTAACGCAGACAGTCTGAGAGCGCGCACACACACACACACACACACACACACACACACACACACACACACACACACACACACACACACACACACACACACACACACACACACACACAGGCTATGAGTCACTCTTATTTCGAAGACACTTACACAAGAACTCTCTGTGACTGTGATGATGGTCTCTTCCTATTAATAAGGTGATCTTAAGTTGACCTCACTCTGCAGTTCCTCAATGTAACATTTTTCAAGGCTTTGACCTCATTTAATTAATATAATTTTACTGCTTGCTTTGCAGTACCTTTTCTCTTCGTATAAATGATCAGTTCAGGCTGCTGTATGCAGATTTGGTCTTAATGTTGGACTCATAGTGGATGTAGCTGTTTTTAGTGCACAGTCAGATTTGTCTTCCAAAATGCAAAAATCTTTTGTTAAGTGCAAATGACGTTAGAAGATGTCATGTTAGCTTTCTCAAAATGCCTTAGGGGGCCACTTTGCTTTATTGTGTAAGTAGGGTTGCTTAAAATTTGACACTGGTTTTGCTCTTTGCACAGAGAATTTGTGACGAACACATTGTGAACCTCATTTGAGCCCTATAAATAATGCAGTCATAATGTTTGTGTGTGTGTGTGTGAGGAGAAACAAAGTAGGGAAAAGAAACCTCTCTAACATCAGCTAAGCATTCATGTTGATTTAAAGCAGCTAATGTTACAAGAGCTTTTGATTTAGCTGAGAATTATACCTGCATGTCGTCTTCATGACAGATCGGCTCTTCCGCAGGTACCTTGAGAGTCAGTCAAAGAGTAACAAAATCATCATTGATAGAGTCCCTTAAGAGAGGAGCGAATCATGGCAAGGAACAGAATCTGAAGTTAAACATTTTCTGGCTGACAAATTGGACTTTGACCTCAAATCAATTGAGGTTGAATATGTACATCCCAAGGGAAAATGTCACGATCAAGCTAATAATCCAAGGTCAATGGGGATGAAGCTGCTCAGATTCAAAGATAGCATGGGAATTCTAAAAAGAGGAAAAAAAGGTAAAGGCACCTAGATCATGATCAATGAAGATTTTGCAGACATTGTGAGTCAGAAATGATTGTAGCTGAGGCCTTAACTTATGGAATAGGTTGTAAATATATGCTATGATCAACTTATTGATCGTCAATCAAACCCTTCATCTACAATTTGATTTGATAACAAGACCATATTTTATCTTGGTATCTGTGTAACTATTCATTCTGTGTTATTATGAATAAAAAAAAAACATATCAAACATGACATATTGCCAAAAGATCTGCACCGCTTACAATAAGAGTATGACAAGTTCAGTATATGAATTTGGTATCTGCAAAAGTGGTTATCACTTACAATGAACACTTTTGAATTTTCAAAATGCAGTACAGTGGTTAACTTGGACATCAGAGTTTATTTTTAATTGTCTTGATAATGCTAATTAAATTTATTTTATAGAAAGATTTGACCTCTACCTCTCGTCAACTAAACAAGTTCATGATATAACGTTCATGAACCTGATTTTAAATGTTCTAACCTTTTTTTTGCAGGGAACGGATGTATGTAAATATTATGAAGAAAAATATTTTAAAATGTAATGCCAAAGTTTAATGAATGTTTCTCTATGTGTTTTTGTTAACGTTTATGTCGGTGTAAACGCACGCATTTGTGTGCGTTTATGTGTGTCAGTGCTGGTTCAGCTGCTTTTGGAGCTTCAGAGCGAGCTGTCGTACCGCTTTGTTTTGGATGAGATACACAAACAGGTGGGACAAACACATTTACAGACATATAAAGAAACACACCTGCTCCTCTACACGTGCAGCCGCAGAACACGCATCAACATCATGACATATTTAATAGCACTTGACAGAAATCAACAACATATCCTCCAAGGGTAGTCTAGTAAACAAGACTGGGCTTGTATCCCTCTTGCTGCTGGTGTGTCACCTCTGGGGAAAGCCTCATTTGGCAGCCGCAGCTGCAGGTGGATGATGGTGAAGCTGTGTGTACTGAGGATGACGGAGAGTTATAACACCAGGCAGAGGTGCAGACAGGTCTCATCTACGTTGCTAGAATATATTCTGATTTGAACGTTTTAAAGAAAATACTGAAGTCCTGGAAAAAGCACCAGGTTTGTTTTCTCAGTTCAGAAAAACAATGAATTACAGGGATGTGTCTCAGATTAATATGTAAGAGGATCTGGAGTATAAATTGTGGTGTTGTAGTACTTGTAGTTGAATCATTTTCAACATAATGTTAAATAAAAATCATAGATATAATTATGGAAGTATATTTTCTCAAGCATGCTGTGCTGCTGAAATAATACCTATATAAGACATATAGCTGAAATGCTGTAAAGCTTTACATTGTGAATATGTGCCTGTTCCATGTTCCTTTTCCCATTGTTAAATATCTATTGTTAATCATTTTTATTTTGTGTATATATATATATATATTTCCAGCTCAGTGACCAGCTCGGTGTGAAGGGTTTTCTGCCCACCTTCAACTTCTTGGGGAACCTAGTGGAAGCAGTTCCCAACGTGGCCAATAGTCTGGTGACTCAGTATGGTGAGACACTGCAAGAGACACCCAGTCACATCTCACAGTTATATACACTGGCACTGGTGTAAAAACAGCAGTACATTTTCATGTGCATTGTCATTTTGAATGGTTATGACTAGCACTTACGGTCAATACACGTACACCAAAAGCTACTGTTTTGAAACATAACATTGCTTTGCTAGAGGGCAGGTGATAAACAGCTATTTTACTTTGAAATGTTGTCAGCAGTTCAAAGTATTCTGCTTACGTGTCCTAATACTGGACAATAGGGTGATGCATTTTGGTTTGGGTTTTAAAACTGCAAATGAGTTTGGATTAGGTCAGATCTCAGATGGCTCTGCATGCTGTTACGCCTGTTATGTCAATCTTCTCGATACTATCTAAAATAATTGGATTCAAAAATAATGCGACACACTGGGAGAAGGAATATGAAAGAATATTACATTTTTCAGCTTCCCTTGTTCTCTGCAACGAGAAATCCAAAATTCAATCACGGCAGCCTATTTTGACCTTTTCAATTACATCCCCAATGCATAAAAACATTTGTGCTTTGTCCACTTTTGAAATAGTCTTGGGAAAAAGTCACAAACTCGCATTTTTCATATCCTTTTCCTCTGCACTTTCCCAATTCAATCTCTCTAGCCGCTCTGACCTTTTAAATTACGCTCCAGCTGCATTGAGATAACCGCGCCAATGCCAAGCCAGCTCTTGTTGTGAAAACGCTACAAAAGTTACAAATACATGTTCATCCAACCTTTCCCCTTAAATTCCCCATATAAATGGATATATTTATATCTTCATATATATGTAAAGTCCTGCAGTGTAGTGAGGCAGAATCGATTTAACCTCTGCCGCAGTCACCTGTATGATGGCTGTCTACTTCCTGAACCATTATGCCGCTCAGTTTAATGAGCTCATTAATCAACCTCAGGCGTGTGCGTGTTGTTGTATGTTTGTGTCATGCCTGAATGCTTGTTTTTACAGGCAAGAGTGAATGTGAGCAGGCAGGATAGTTATTCTACTACGCAACGTGTGTGTGTCCGCCGTCATGTATTCTAATGAGTTCTACAAGCTCCCCTGAACAGCCTAAGGTAGCGCCCGGTTGTTGTGATGCGGATGCGAGATGTGGGCTGCCTCTATTGATGGTGTGCGGCTGTCTGTGGCCTGTCACTCAACAAGTCTCTGTGGGGCTGTTTGGACTAATGACAACAGCACGGCAATGACAACAGGAGCCCAGAGCACCCGACACATATTTCTCTCTCTCTCTCTCTCTCTCTCTCTCTCTCTCTCACTCCCTGTCCGCCTGTCCATCGAACTGATTAACCCCTGTGTTTCTCTCAGCCCTTTGCTTTTCTCTGCCTGAACCTGTTCTGTATGCTCTCTCTCTCTCTGTTCCCCACTCCCTCGCTCATTTCTGCATTGCTAGTGTCGTCCTCCCTTACCGAGGAGTGGATACAGACAAATGAGTGAGGTGGGAGTGAAGATGAAGCATTAATGAGATAAGGAAAGAAGAAGGCAGGCAAAGATTACATGGAAGATGTGGGGATGAAAGGACAATTGCTGCAGTGTTTCTAACAGGCTGAGATGATCACAGCTCCATAATCCAACAACATAATATCTCTGTTAAGACTACACGTTAATGCAGCATTTTGGCGGATCCATCAGCACTTACTGCTTTCTATGCAGACATTTGAAAGAAAGACATAGAGAAAAATATTTTTGACTTCCAAGGGGTAAATATTTGGATGGACAAAACACAATTACATTTTTTTATTTGGTAAAACACTGGTAGCTGAAAGTCAAAAAACACAGAAAGCTTTAGTTAAGCAGGCTGAAACAACAAGTGCAAAACAACAGAGAATTCTGCAGAAAGCGCATCACAAGAGGATCAGAGAGTGGTAGTTCACAGCGTCACAGTGGGACATCAACACAGTAAAGAAGGCAAACGGAAAAAGAACCTTTCGTTTTACGTGTTAAAGAAAGCAAAAGAAAAGTGTTTTATCTTTTTTGTTTCAGCTTTTTGTACGTCTGTCTCTGTGGTTGGATGTTTGCGTCATAAAATGTGGTGTTCAACATCAAAAAGGGTTTTATTTTCCACCCATTCTTTTACCACTCTTAAATATTGTTCTTGCGTTTCCGTCCTCTGCTTGTGGAGGTCTTATCTCCCTCCTCCCCCCTCTCCCTTCTTCGCTTTCTCCTCTCTTTATGCCTGGCTCTCATCTTGGCCGCCTCATATATTTTGTTTTAATCAAACATGTCTGGTAGCCTGTCCTGCCTCACATGGGTTTTGATCTGCTCTACAGAGCAGCTGGGTTTGGGCTTGGCTCTCCTACTCTGTCATCTCTTTTTTCTCTCTCTTCTACTGTCGCTGACTCTTTGTTCCTCTGTGTCCTTCCAACTCCGTCGCTGCACTGCACTTAAACAACGTTCATCCTCAGTTCTCAAAGTCGTTCTCTTTATTCTCTGAAGCCATTTCTGTCTGTCTCTGTCCGACCTTCTTATATTTTTCTATAATAATTTGATTATACCCACAATAACTAAGAACTTATTAAAGCTGTCATGTAAACGCTAAAGGTTATCTCACTTACATTAAGATGCCTGATTGACAGAGCTTGGTTAATAACTAATTTACCCCCCACTGTACAAGCTCATTCATTCTCGTATGTGATTATAGTGTGTTGCTCTAGGTCTCTAACGTCCTCTGTTACTGTTGGTCAGTCATTTGACCTGATCTGTAAGCTGCCATTTCCTCAATAAGCTATGATATGATTATGGTGTTAGAAAGTCAGCCTTCAGTCTGCGCTGTGTCCCACCGCCATCTCTTTAGTACACACACACATTGTTTTGCAACCCCTGTCTTCTTTCAATATGTCATTTGTGATACTAGTGCAGTCCCCGTTAGTGGTGAGGCTGTTTGGATTGTGTCCCCATTGGGGGCAGGCAAAATACAATTGTTTGGACCCCGTGAGAGTTGCTTGCATCGAGAACCACAGAAGAGTTTGAACCACTGAACAGAGGGCGGTTCGCTTGTTTGTTCAAAGTAAATTTATATTTAACTTGTTGCGTGTCCAAATTGCACCAAAACACTGCACAAATTGCACCATAACACTGCACCCCACAAGCACCCCACCCCCACTCCAACAACCTACAGCACACAGCCCCCACCCCCCAACTTGTCCCTCACAAATAACCAGGTGAGAAAAGAACTGAAGAAGATAAAGGTGAGAAAGGCCACGGGTCCAGACGGCATCAGCTCAAGGCTCCTCAAGTCCTGCACAGACCAGCTGTGCGGGATAGTGGAGATACGGGAGTGTGAGTCAGATCTGGTGTCCTGCAGCACAGGGGCCCCACAAGGAACCGTTCTGGCTCCATTCCTCTTCTCCATCTACACTTCGGACTTCAAACACAACTCTGCTAACTGCCACCTGCAAAAGTTCTCTGATGACTCTGCAATCGTCGGCCTCATCTCTGCCGGTGATGACAGGGAATACAGAGAACTGAACCAGGACTTCATAGGATGGTGCCGGCGGAACCGCCTCCAGATCAACTCTGGTAAAACCAAAGAGCTGGTGGTGGACTTCCGCCGGGGTAAACACTGTCCTCCAAAACCAGTGAACATCCAGGGACAGGACATTGAGATTGTGAAATCTTATAAGTACCTGGGTGTTCACTTGAACAATAAACTGGACTAGACTAATCATAAATTCACTGTATAAAAAGGGTCAGAGCAGACTGTATCTGCTGAGGAGACTGAGGTCCTTTGGCGTGCAGGGAGCACTCCTGAGGACCTTTTTCGACTCTGTGCTGGGATCAGCCATTTTTTATGCAGTGGTCTGCTGGAGCAGCAGCATTTCGACAGCTGACAAGAAGAGACTCAACAAACTTGTCAGGAAGGCCAGCAGTGTGCTGGGGTGTCCACTGGATACGGTGGAGGTGGTGGGAGACAGGAGGGTGATGGCCAAGCTGTCATCCCTGATGGACAACACCTCTCACCCCATGCAGGACGCCCTGGCAGCTCTGTGCAGCTCCTTCACCACCGCTGCTTCACCCCCGGTGTGTGAAGGAGAGGTACCGCAGGTCCTTCCTTCCTGCTGCTGTCAGGTTGCACAACCAGCTCTGCTCCCAGCAGACCACATGACACGTGCAATACAATACACCGTGCAATTATAGCTATAATAGTTTTTCTGTCTGTACATATAATATTTCAGTTATTGTGTTTTTTTTTTTTTTTTTTTTTTTTACTGTTTTTTATTGCTTATTTATAATACTTGTTTTTTATTTCATTTTATTTTTATCTTGTCTTTCTTCTACTATGTCTCTTGTGTGCACTTTACCCTACGCTGCTGTAATCCTGCAAATTTCCCCGCTGCGGGACTAATAAAGGATTATCTTATCGCTCTTATCTTATTTGACACACCACGTCCTTGGGTCCTCAGCAATACACCTGGCAAGTGTGAAAAAGATATGCAAGGACATACAGACAGACAGAGATTTCTTGTATTCTAGTTGGATATTCTTGTTGTAGCCATTGTTGACTATCTCACAGTGATTAGAATGATTTTCATGTTTTATTTAGACATTTGTTTATGTTTACAGAACAATGCATTCGAGTCCTCTATATTTACAAAGCGACTTCCTTTTTTATTATTACTCTTTACACTTAATTTAATCTGGCTATTCAACAGGTGGATTTTTCTCTTTATGATGTTTGTGTTGCAGTAAGTTTTACCTAATGTCATTTCTTTTGTTGTGTCTTGATAGAGGTGGTATCTGTAATTTTATCTCTCTCCATGTCTTGCTTTAGTCCCTCAGTCTCTCTCTATTCCTCTTTTTTCTGACTCTTGTGGATGGCTTTCCTTCCCCACATCTGTCTTATACTCTCCCGCTGGCTTTCTCTCTTACTCTTACTAAGCCTTTCTACCTCCACCTCTCTCTTCTTATCTTTTTCTTTTGAACCATCACTCTCTCCATAACTGTCTTTCTCTTTTCCCATTCTTCAGATTCTGAGTCATTCGTTCTCTTTGTCAGTAAGCCAACCTGTGACTCTCAGAGAAAAGACTCCTGTCCTACCCCTGTGTATTTTTAATCTCCTTTTTTCACTCTTTCTCTCTCTTCAGCCTGCCAATTCACTCTGCTCTCTCCTCAATAGCCTAACGTCAATCCTGTCATCTTCATGGCAACTTTCCCTCTGTGTTGGCTCTCTCATTGTCTGTCATTGCTGAAGAGGTTGTTCAGGTGAAACTCAAAAACAGACTTTGTTTGCAGGGGTTTGCTCCATTTCCATGCAGGTGCCTCCTCTGGGTATCTTTGTCTGCTCCTCGCTTATTTTAAAGGGTAACTTTAGTATTTTTTAAACCTGGACCTTATTTTTCGGACTAAAGGGGACAACAGTTTTTTAATATTGGTCCAGTATTGAGGGAGAATACTGTAGGCACCCACCTTGAAACAGGCTGTAATGTAATCACTCGGGGCAATTCCTCACTGTCAATGTACAACCAGTAAATGGGCTTGTTTTTCCACTGAGCATGTCTTACTACATTATGGAAAAGACTCTTCAGGGAAATACATTTTTCTGAACGTTTTTCTTAACGACTTCTCTTTGAGCGAGACTTTGTTAGACACAATAATAAAAAGTCTGGAAAAGGGAAAGGCAAGAAAACATTTTATCTGTAGACACATAGCAAGATTAAACCAACTTTAATTGATTTGTTCTATTTATATATAAAATATATATTTTATTTTTGTAGTTGCACCATCCCGGTTTTCCCCCACATGATCAGGTATCCTCTTCTTTTACTCTGTGTGTACTCATCTGTCCCCCATCTCTGTCCATCAGTGCCCTTGCTGGAGCACCTGTGCTCTGCCTTGCTTTACCCAGATGAAGCGCTGAAGGCTTCGGTCCTGTATGTGTGGCAAAAACTGTTTGGGACAGCTGGGGGCTCGGCGGCTCAGTCTTTGCCCGTTGCCATCAGGGACAGAGTGTGTATCCTGTTGCTGCAGACGTTGGCCAATGCCAGCTCCCCCCAACTCATCAACAACTGTGTCGGTGAGAAATAAAACATCTGACACTTATTTTATTCAGCTGTCTTGAGCATTGCCAGGATATATTCTATATAAGAATTTTCTGTCTAGAGTTTTGTGACTTTTTCCTTTTTAGAAACTTACTTTTTTCAAAATGAGTGTGTAAAAGCATACAGTACGTCGGGAGCATCTTAATGCCTGGACGGAAAATGATGGCCTCATTTATTTTTCTTCAGCACTAGATAGTCTAAGTGAGACTGAAGTGCTTTCTTCTACAGGTTTGAAGTTGTTCACATCGGTACAGCAGGCTTATCTTAGGCAAGCATTCAAAATACAATTACCGAGCCAAGATAAGGGGAGGATGCTATTAAAAATGGATGGAAATTTGATTTGTGCAAACCAGCAGCTAGTTTGGTGACAGAGTGAGGGAATGGCTATTATGAATTTGTTATCATGTAGGAAACATAATCTCACTCCCAGCTGCTTGGGATATAATTAGGATTGGCACTAATGTGGTGTAGCTTTAAAAGAGGAGTAAAAGGCTTTATAGCATGTGTGGCAACTGTGTTCAGTTTTTTAATGCAAAAAATTGTCACTTTTAAGACATTTTTAAGAACCAACGTGAATTCACGGCTCCTTTCTCATCATAATACATCTCCATTAGTTAGTAGGGATTATTAATAATGAAATAGAGCAGTTTTTTTTATCATAGAGAAGCTAAAAAGACATAAAATAACAAGTGTATCATCATCTTTCTCAGTGAAGATCCAGAATTGACTTCAGGGTGAGACTACATGGAGAAAGAGGAGGGATTATACGGAGATGGAAGAGTGTTGCTATTTTGTTGGAATTTTGAGTTTTAAGGATAATAAGCACTCCAGCGTGTGCAGCGGGTGATAACCAGGATGGAGTTATTTAAAAGGAAAGTCATTATTATTAAAATCTAGAAATATGAAGTTGTTTAATCACCGTATTAACTTGGGAGAGAGGTGGGATCCACTGTGAGCTTGGAATTAAAGTGCAAGGTTGGTTTATTCCAGCTTTCAGAGTAGCTGCAGTTGAGATTTTGCTGTTGTTGTTTGTGTCATTTTTAATAGATTTAATCGTAATAGGCTTACCCTCTCCAGCCCCAGTGAGAACAGCAACATGGAGGAATTAAACAGGATTATTATGATTTTTTATTCAAGGATGTATTATCTACACTGCGTTCAAGACATTTCCATGAAAAGAAATATGCTCTTTATGATCTGTTGTGTTTTTGTTCTCGTACTTTGTGTGGCTGGAAAGGAAAAACAAATCCATGCAGCTGGGCAACATTTAATTGCAAATTTTATAACTATTTATTGCATTGGGTGTTTAGGTTCTGAGTGTGCATGGTTTGAAATTATTCTTATATCCTTTTGTTGATCCTTTTCCCAGGATTTATTTTTGTCATTGCAAACATTGTGCATGTCATCATAAGTGTATCTTGTCCAAAAGCTTGTTATTAACTTGTTAGGATTTGGTTCAGAACACTGAGCTTTGTCATCAGCATCTGTATTGTGTCTTTCATCTCTTAGCCTTGCTGTGGTTGCTGGTGCAGCTGGGCGAGGCAGTGTCAGTTCTGATGAACAGCCCCACCGATCAGATCATGTGCCCTGAGAACCAGAACATCCATGCCGACAACGGCCAGATCCTCAGCCAAAACCAAGAGCAACAGTCCCCCGACAAGTGCCCTCTGCCTCTCATGCTGAAAAAGGTCTCTGTCCAAACATCCTGCTCCCACCCCCAAGACTCACATACTGACACTGACGTTAATCATAACAAGAAATTCTAATCCTGGATTAATGTGCCTTTGAATAGGGGTTCAGGCAGGGTTTACCCTGGACAAATATTTGTGCTTCATGTCTGGGAAATCAATGTGTAGATTACATCTAGTTAGATTTTCTCAGTTGTGACTCACATTAAACCACAGCTCATGACGTTAGCATCTTTTTTGTAGATCTCCATTATGTGTTGAGTTGTTATAAAATCCAACAATTAACTAAATAGTCACCCAATCGAAATTATTTTGTTGTTTTTAGGATATATCCTACCAAATAGATTTACTGTTTTAGATCAAACACAGCTCTATGAATACTACAGAGAACTTGGAAGGCAAAAACTGCTCCAAGTAGACTGCACATGGCAGTGTCACAACTGTCAATTCCTCATTCATTTATTCATTCATGTGCAATATGAATCCAATGTATCCACTGTGCAATATATATAATCTGTGCAATCAGCTGTGCAATATTGACAACCATTCAGTCCGATTATATCATATTTTAGTTTGTTTTTTTACATTTATTTACATATTTATTATGCCCTCACTGTGTGATTACTTTAACTTTAACTATTATACTTGTTTTGATCTTGTTTTTTTTCTTATGTCTCTTGTTTGTTCGTTTGCACTATCCACTTTGCTGCTGTAATTTCCCCATGGTGGGACTAATAAAGGATTATCTCATTTTATCTTAAAATAACCTAAATTAAGAGTATATACAGTGTACTGAGAGTCAGATAGCTGGCAAAATATTGTTCTTTCTATCATCAGCAGCCTGGCAGTGTTGAAGAAACGATAATGTATGTCTGTAAACAATGTGGAACTTCTGCAAACTGTTTTCAATGATTGGTGGATTCTAATAAAGCCAATAAAATGTGTTTTCTAGTTGCTGATGAGTGGTGATGAGACGTTGCAGGCGACCAGTGCGAGGTGTATTGCATCTGTCCTGGTTCATTCTCCCAGTCAGTGCAGTGCTCCCTTCATCAAGGCTGACGTACCTGGTGATACGCACACACAGACACACAAACTCAGTGGCTGGGATATGCTAGCTATGCAAGCTGTTGCCCTCTCTGCTTTGTCTTCTACAAATAATTTGCTCTGCTCTCCTATATGTTCCATTTTGACTCCCTCTCTTTGTCTTTTTTATTATTTCTCTTGCTGTCTCTCTGTATCTCGTTTTCCTGTTGTTTGCCTTTGTTGCTTTCTGCTCTGTTTTTATACCTTTCTCTTCAGCATTGTAGGGGGGTTATTTGTTTTCTGAATATAATGGGGCTTTCAAAAAGAATATAAACATCCTGTTTAGTTTTTAATTTGCTAAATTTGCACGAGATTATTACACCCTGTTTTGGACATGATATGAAGATGCTACAGATGAGTATTGTAGTGAATAGTGTAGAAACATTTTGCCTTTTAGCCCCTCACACATGTTCTCTTTTTCTTTCCATCTCTCTTTTCCCTCATAGAGTTTCTTTTTGACCGTCTGGCCAGCAGTCAAAGTGAGGTGCTGCTGTGGTCTGCCTACAGCTGTTTGGTGTTGCTGACAGAGGACCCACTCTTCTTCTCCCAGTGTCACTCGGTCTATGGTAGGAAAACTTAGACAGCTTGCTGTTCTGTTTAAAACAGTATAACGACAGAACGTCTTAACAGTGTTGCAGAATCTCTATGTGAAAGGGGCCGTTGTAGAGCTTCAATGTTAGGTTGCGTGGTATATCGGTTAACATCTGAAAATATTTGATGATGGATAATTGATGGAAATATAGATCATGTGACAGCTATTCAGAAAGGTCTGAACCATGAATAATTCAACAACTGTTATGATTGAAGATACCTGCGAGTGCTACATAACGTCATATAAACAGACCACGTACAAGCTATGCGCTCCAGATCAGACTTAAGTAGTTATTGCCATCTTCAGATGCTTGTACTTTTATGAACAGAAAAAACACGTATAATTTTGTGATATTTACTCGTAATGATACACAATAAAGCCAACAGCTTGGCGGAAACGTTCAGGCGATCTCCCTCCAGCCAGCTGACATTTTATTTAGGTCAGCTGAAACCTAAATAAAATGGCTTTTCAATTGTTTGAAAAGCCCTTGCAACACAAACTTAATTTACCAGTACACAGGATGTTTGGTGTAACCATTCCTCGTGCTATTAAGTTCCTGCTCTAGCTCAGTATAAACATGAGATCATAACAGCAGATTCTGTGTAGCCTTCAATCGGAAAGATGTTCCACTTCCATTTTTTGTTTGGCATGATTTTGTGTTTATTGGTGTGAGATGATGCTTTGCGCATTTGTTGCATTCATGAGCATGTCACTCTCATTTTAATGCAGTATATCATTGTCTGAAGATGAGACAGATTTTTCTCTGTTGGCCAGGTTGAGTATTTCTTCGTCACAATGAGTTTGTGTGTTTTAGGTATTGAGTCCCTTGTGCGCAGTCTGAAGGAGGCTCTGCAGCTGACCAACCTGGAAGTGCCGAAACAAGGTCTGCTGCTCCTTACTGAGATACTGGAAAGGTGAGACTGTCCGTATTTATAAAAGAATGTATAGGAAAATGAAATGCGTTTATCAATTCAATTAAATGCACTTTGTTAACAACTATCCTTCAATAAAACAAGTATATTAACACTGCAGGCAGGAAATGTAAGCATTAACAACAACAGGGGACTTTTATTGTGAAGAATTTATAGGATTTTATTGTATCCACCGTTAAACAGCCGCTTGTTCCTTTGACAACTAAATATCTTCGATCACTATCCGATCAGGTAGGTCGCATTGAAGCATGGATACACATTTACCAACTCATCTGCATCCAATCATAATAGTTGCATTGAGTGTAACCACAGTCCAACAGAGAACTGTCACATCACAGGAGGGTAGACACAGCTGCAGCTAAAAGAAAAGTTCATTATGCTTCAATTTAAGCATCCCAGTTAGCTGCAGCAGTTTTCCAGGCTGACATTTTTGTCTTAAGGTCCCTTTTCGATTACTTGCAAATGCAAGTATTGGTAAATCCATGTATGTTGAAAGGTCAGTTCAGCTTAACACAAAAAAACTGTTAAGAGTTTATTTACTGAGGTTTTGAGATATCTGCTGCAGAGACCTCTGCCGCACTGAGAAGGATTGAAAAAGGACAGCAGAAACCTTGTCCTGGTTACTCAGGATGATCCACAGAGCTCACAGTAAATAGCTTTCATTGGAAATTATGTTAAACTGAAGAAGCAGATTGTAGTTTATTCATGTATCATCGCTGTATACTATAGCCCACTGAACTCTGTAGAAAGATGTGTTATTGATTTGACATAATTATCATGCAAAGAGATGGAGTTTGATGACTTAAGCATTGCCTGGAATCGATTTCACTTTGTAAAAATGTTGTAATATAATTACACTATGATTATGATTTATGTCGTTCCACTTCTTTCTATTTTCGATTTTGGAGCATTTGAGAATTTCTTACTTTAGAACTGCAATTTTAATGAAGCAATAGCTTTTAGGCTTTTGCATTTTAATATCACCAAAACAACACAACTATGCTCATGATGTTTTACACCACTGCATGTTTATACATAAACTGAACAAACTTCAGCTACATCGACACAGAGCAGCAACCTCCTGTAAAACGTGTTAAATATGGTGCACTGGGAAGTTTAATTATATTTGAATTAAGTGTCGGCCGGCTCGAAGATGAAAATATATCACGAGCCAGTAAAACGCTGTCATATTTCTGCAAGGTTGACATAATTTTAATGGAATGTTCGCCCTGTCACACGGCAATGATACAGAGGATAAGAGATTTCCAATGGCAAGGGAAATTTGTCCTTTACGCTGAGTGGAACAGTAAAACAAGAAGCTGGACCAGAGCTCTTAAAAGCTGAACAAGCTTAAGTGTGTGTGTGTGTGTGTGTGTGTGTGTGTGTGTGTGTGTGTGTGTGTGTGTGTGTGTGTGTGTGTGAGTGTGAGAGAGAGAGAGAGAGAGAGAGAGAGAGACGGCCAGTGCATATCTGTGAGTGAGTGCTTCTACATTTTTGGCTGTTTTTGTGTGTGTTGGTATCCATAGATAAGCGCCAATGTGTGTGTATGTTTGTGTGCACCTGTATGTGCATGCATGTGTTATTTAGGATGTTCTAAGGGACTGCTGTTGTGGCAACAGGGAGCCAGTCCACAGCTGTTGTGGTGCTCCGTCATAGAGCAGAGACACACTCTGGTGATCTTTGTAACGCCAATAGGTCAGCACTATTTGTTTATTATGTGTCCCTGCCCTGAAAGAGAGAAAATAAGTGTCTGTGTGTACAAGAAGTGAGATGGAGGGAGGGCAAGTTCACTGCGACAGTCACTGCTGGTTTTGGCACAGCAAGTCAAAGAATAACAGATAGATACCGCAAAAGAACAGACTATCAGATTTCATCAAAAACCCATAAATGTAGTAAATAGTTTAACTGACTCATTTAGGATCCACACAGTTTCATATAATTTGGTAGTTGCCTCTATAATTGATTATTTGCTTGGACAGTGATTCCTGTAGAATTTATCATAGATGCTATGGCTGCTTGATATTGGAAAAAAACTGACATTGTCATTTTTGTGTCCATTTCCCTGCGTAGTCCAGGAACTGCTCCTCTAGGTTCCAGACTACATTTAATAATTGCACTTATTTATCTGTGAACAGGCAGCCACCAAGCGAGCGTCTCTTCCCCAGTGGTTCAGGTTTTGATGCCGTTTCGGAGGCTGTGTTAGGTGGAGTCTCCTCCTCCTGCCTGCTGGTAGCCACACAGGCTGTAAACGCTGCATCAGCTCTGTTCAGGTATACACAAACACATCCTGTAGATACATAAATGAGTCACACATTGTCAAGGACACTCTGTCTTGAGATTGGCAAACTTATGATTGTTTGTTAGTAAATTTTGTACTTCCAGAAATGTTCTATGTTGGACTTTCAAATAGCTACAGGTCAGTTACTCAGATAGTCACTTACTGTATCAACAAATTAACTTACATATACAGAACACACACTTATAATGTCACAGGTTTATAGTTAATACAAACTGATTTAGAGATGTAAAGGCTTACTTTCTAGATTGACTGATTTCGTTTTAGAGTTTCACTCATACAGACACACTAACCCAGAAATGTATTATGTCCCTCTTTTCTACAGCCTGTGTCTTCCCCTCACCACCTACTTAGAATTCCTTTGTTCTGCTACCACTCTGAATTCTCCAGATTGAACCACCAGTCCAGACCAGTCCAGTACGGGAAGATAGAGGGATTGATTGAGACTATCACTAACAGATTCTCAGAGCTGCCCCCACCCTCTCCTGCTCATCGCCGAAGCTCTGTGAGTTAGTTTTTCTTGATCCACAAATATCAAATAAGGATACACAATTCAAGAACGGGAAGTGAAGAGAAATGTCTGTGCTGTCTGTCTAAGACTTTATCTTGTGGTGATTCTCCAGAGAGCGTTTTTTTGGTTATCACAACTGACATATCGGCTTTTGATACTATCTAGCAACACATCACACAGTACATCTGTGATTGACAGGCTCGATCGAGGGGAATTTCATTCTTCCATGAAGGGCTGAAGGTCTTTTCTGTTGTTTATTTTTGATAGCTGTTACCAATGGCTGCTTTCTGTCTCAGACTGGAGCATTACACATCAGCGACAGTGACAGTAACAGCGACAGTGACACATCTGTCAGCAAGATATGTCTGGTTGGCATGTGTTCATGTCCCAACTTAAAGATTAAATGTATTAATCAATGTATGTAATAAGGGATGCCTATCAATCATTTTTAAATGATTGTATTGGCAATATTAAGCACGAACGCGCAATCCTTTAATTTACACCAGCTGTCACACAGGTGACGTAAATGGAAAGCACAATTTGTGGCAGGACGCGACTAAAATCAGAGATGGTTCAGAGCATCTTTGCCAAAATGTGTGCAGTGTGTAAAGATTTAAAATTGGAAAACAAAAGCAATCCAACAGCCATTTGTAATGGGAAAACAGTGAGTTCACTCTGGTTATTCAGGCAAAGACTTCACCAAGGCAACCAACACTACGGTAATGGAATTAATCTCTTTGAATGACCAGCCCATTGCGTTACAGGGAATACAGGATTTTTGGCGTCTTATGGAGCTTTTGGAGCCCCGGTACACACTGCTCTCTCGACACTACATTTCAGACTCTCCCCTATCAAAGCTTTACAACAATGTTTGTGTCCACCTAAGAGGCCTTTTAACAGATGTGACTGTTATTGGCTTTACCACAGACATTTGGAGTTGTGGTGCTTTGCCCCGTGTCTTTGCTTAGCCTCAATGCACACTGGATTGACTCCGCTTTGGATTTAAAGCATGAGGTATTGCATGCTCGTCACTTTCGCGGGTCTCATACAGCGGGGCAGAAAAAAACTAATAATTGAGGAGATGGACACCTGGGAAAAAGACAACCAAAGGGTGTATGTCATTTTGAGGGGCAGTGTAAGAAAAATGAAAAAAAGCAGTGGATGATATGGGGTTACCAAGCGCTGCACGGTGCAAATGGTCGTACTTGAGGGTCTGCCTTCTCAGCACAGCATCACAGACACAATGGCAAGGAAGATTGTAGGAAACTAAAAGCATTTATCTCAGGCACGTCTGGAACGTATCCAGATTGATATGCTAAGGATACTTTTATTCAAGAGGTAAAGACGATGAAGATAAGGAGGGCTACCAGTGAAATGTCAGAGGCAGAGCCTGTCAGAGAGGCACTACGTCAACACACAGCAAGCAGCAGCCTTGGCAGTGTCTTTATTGAGATCTTAGAAGAGATTGAGACCGGGTCTTTGAGCACCTCATCAGTAGTTGTTCAGGAGCAAACCATCCCAAGGTCAGACATTCCACTACAGTACTGGAGGGCAAGTGCTCCACAATAGCCCTCACTGGTTGCCAGTGTGGACAGTGAGAGACTCTTGAGTGCAGTCCCAAACGTCATTGATGAGAAGAGGAACTGCCTGAACCCTTCTTCTTCTTCTTGAAAAAGAACCTTGGTAGGAATAAGAATATAACTGAAGAAGAGAGAAAAAAAGCTTATGTAGCAGCACCAATAAAAGCACCTTAAGAACTGCCCTTCATTGATAACAAAAGAGCGCCTTGAGATTTTGTTTTTTTGATATTTAGGTTTTACATTGAACACTTTTCAGTGTCATCGAGATTTCTGTTGTTTATTTTTAGTATTATAGTTTTACTATATTGCTGCGTTAAGTGAAATTGTGATTTGTATTTGTTGGGACTGTGAACGTTAAAGCTAAACTATTACACCACTTCAAAGGGGAATTTTATAACAATGCGGCACTAAGTGGAATTGTCATGAGCCATTTAAAAACATTTTAGCTTACTTCGTTTCATTAAGAAAACATTAAGGAACAGCTTGGATGCAGGCATTTTTTCTAATGCATTGCAGAGCTACTCAATTTTTTAATTTATACATCGGATTGATTTTAATAATTTGAATGTACTTGAATTGTGCCCTGTGCAACTGTTTTATCTAGTAACATAGAAATATCAGATTGGCAGATTAAATTACTTGGATCGGGACATCCATACAAAGAAGGATTTCAAGGTGTCTGTTTTAAATACAAAAGTTTTGTTGTTTTAAATAAAAACTTTGGGATTCTCTTGAGAAAATGTGTTTGGATGATGAACCTTCTTTGTGATCTGATATGATTTGATCAAATTTGCTTGTCTAATGCACCACATCTCCCTTTCTTCTCTCATTCTCAAAGAAGACAGACCCCAACAGCCAGGCTTCCAGGTCCGAAGGGTTTCTGCTCCGTGCCCTGGTCTGTTTTCAGGCTGCCTGCAGGTCAGCAAAGTGTCCAGTCACATGTTCAGGGAGTTAAATGGCATAACTGGAACAGTGAAAGTGAACAAACTTGTTTAAAGATTTGCTTTCTCATATGTATTAGGAAAAAATTATCATATGCCAAATTTGTTAGTGTTGAATATGTATGGGACTCATCTGAATTAATATTTTCAGCTAACCAGCAGAATGTTTTAGTTGCAATGTAGATGAGGGACTTTAGTGAAATTCTTGATACCCATGTGTACCAGTATGTCTTGTGTGTTATTTCTGTATGTATGTGAGTGGCTGAGTTTGCATTAATGTGTGTGTGTGTGTGTGTGTGTGTGTGTGTGTGTGTGTGTGTGTGTGTGTGTGTGTGTGTGTGTGTGTGTGTGTGTGTGTGTGTGTGTGTGTGTGTGTGTGTGTGTGTGTGTGTGTGTGTCCAAGGCTGGCTGAGGAGTGTTCATCAGAGCCTGTACTGAAGGAGAACACGTTCACAGCTCCATCTAAACACAGCCATGATCAGGACTCACTGGAGTCTCTTTGTAAATGTCTGCTGCGCTGCTGCGACTCCGTCTGGATACCAACCATCATCGTGAGCTATAAAAACCCAAACACACACACACACACAGATGCACACAACTGATTCACTAACTTTCTCATCTTAACCTTATATATCTCTGCACACACTTGATATTGCAATTTGCCACATCTCTTTTCTAAGATATAGGTGGCATATAGTCCCCCCATGAGTCCCTCTGTATGGCTGTTCCTCTAAATGCAGCCACACAGCCTCGGTTTTCATTCGTTTTGTGTACGCATGGACATTTGAGCCTATCGATCAGTACCTCTGCTATCTGCTAGTAATTGTTTATAATGTTGTGTATTGCTAAAGTTGGTTCTATTCAGGCTAAAAATCGATCAGACAAGAAGAAATTGTTCACAGTTTCTGTTTGGGTAATTTGTCTGTGATTTCCTTTGTATGTGTGTGTGTGTAGAGGATGTGTGAGCATGCAATCAACGCTCAGATTCTGCAGTACTTCTACTCCATCCTATCCTCCATGTTCACCCTGCTTCCATCTTTCATGCTTGTCTTTGCAAATAAGCTTGGTGAGTCCCCAAACACTGAATAATCTTAAATCCACATCACACAGGTGTCCCATGAATCGATTTGATGTGATTTTTAATTAAACATCTCTCTTTTCATAGCTACAGCTGGCTGTGTGTGTTCTGTCCTTTGTGCTGGCGTGTTTTGGATGTGGCAATCTTGATGTTGGTATCTACCATCTTATGATTATTCTGCCTAAAATGGTCAGATTTGACCTGTGCAGTAGCAGTTAATATCCACTCTCCATTATCTGGAAGTTCAGAGTTCCAGTTCCTGTAATATTATACAGATTGCGTATGAGAAATCTCATTGCTGCCTAGCTACAACAGAACTTATATAATGTTGGATAATCATTAGCAGTCATGAAATAAAATACTGACAACAGAGAAATATTATTTTAGTATTATAAAAATATATATATTACATTGATGTTGTAATGTATATACCATAATGTAAGGTATGTTAAAGTTAGTGTAAAATCACTAGATTTGTTCTGACAGGGATATTATAGGAATATTATACAGGATTTGAAATGATAAAGCAAGTGAACGCTTTCATGATTTGTTTTTGTTTTCATACAGTCCGATAGAATTATATAACACATCTCCTGCTGCCTTCATGAAATATATTTGGCATAATCAATGTCAAATTTTAATTATATTTTCCTGCACACTGAATTTGGCAAATAAGCCACTTAATGAAAATAAGACTTTGTAGAATGGACAGTGTTACAATTTAAATTTCTTTGTCTGATGGTTGTCAGTGGTGAATGGAAAATGTAAAGATAAAGTTTTGCTGATCTGTGATGACAAGATACTGTATATGCTATCAGGAACTGAGACGGCTGGTACAGGGTGAGCCCACTGCTCATGTTTTTAAATTAGCCCCACCTTTAATGTCTTGTTATTGCCAACTTCACACATACCGCCTTGCTGGCGACATATAGCACCAGCCCATACTGTGTAAAACTAGAGGCAGGTGAATAAAAAGCCGAAGCTTCAGCTGAAAACCTTGATAGCAGCTTTAATGTAAAAGCGCTACTAACAGTTGATTCTTCTCTCATCAAAGAAGGGACTAATTGCTTTACTGTTGACTTGATGTAATTTCATATCACTGTTGGGGGGAAAGGAAGCAATCTGTCCAAAGCTGGCAGTCGACACGATGAGCCTCAATTATTGACAGGGAACGCGACGCCTCGGGCATCATTTCAAGCCACTGTGGGGCATTAAACAGAAACTTAAGCTTTATATTTACGCTGAGAGCACTTAACAAAGAAGAACTGAAATTTTGTGCTGATATGGCTGAGCAGCACCTTGGCGCAGGTCCACAAGAGAGTGAGTTAGTAGCTGAATGAAATTGGAATTTCCCTCTAATAAGTAAGGGCTACTTTCTCTCACTGCACCACTGACACAGCCAAGACATTAAGTACAGCTTTAAGGTATAGCTTTTTCCCCCCCCTATAATTAAAGTAGGACTGCTGTCTCATTACCTCCAATGTGGCCAAATGATGAGCTCTCCCCCCTGATCCCTCAGAGTATTTTTTATAATATAGTGTGTGTGGTGGTGTAGCTTTAAAACCAATGTTTGATTAAAATGTGATGGTTTGGGGATCGTCATGAACTGAGGCTGAATCATGTGGCTGATTTCTGGCACAGTATTGACAGGTGTCTCCCTACTGAATGACTTTTGTTTTAAAGAAGTGTTATATAAACAGTGTTTTTATTACCATCCTTCTCCCCTCCCTCATCTCTTACTGTCTCATACTTTATTCTGCTCTTCGCCTCCTCTTCCCTCCAGCGTCCTCTGGTTTCTACCGGCTGCCTCTGGAACACAAAGGGCTCCTCTGTGCAGGAAACAGGTAAAGTGTAACAGGATAACCTGAGGACACACATACACACTCACACACCTACACACCAATTAAAAACTGTGTTTGTGTGTGTTTCAAACCATGCTGGCTCATAAAGTTGAGTTCTTATTATCATTCCCTGTTGGTTCACATTGAACTATGAGCTTGATAATTCGACTGAGGCATCCGTCATTTTTGAGTCACTCTTGTATACTTTTTTCCAATAAGCCAGTCTTCTCAGCAGTGCTTCGGTCTCACAGTGGCTACGAAGCCTGCTGTGTGTGTGTGTGTGTGTGTGTGTGTGTGTGTGTGTGTGTGTGTGTGTGTGTGTGTGTGTGTGTGTGTGTGTGTGTGTGTGTGTGTGTGTGTGTGTGTGTGTGTGTGTGTGTGTGTGTTTAGATTGCGTATATGTAAGCGTATGCTTTTGTGTGTGTCAGTGTGGTCACAAACGCTGTTGACTCTCTGGGCTCGAGGCCCCCCTGCTCTGAGCTGTAATGAAACTGAACCATGCCGTGCCTGTGTTTCATATTTGAAAAGGCACATCCTGTCTAGTGTCTCACAGTTCACTCTTCACGGTTTTGACGTGTGGAGGATTGGTGCTCATTTAGTCTCAGGTGCCCTCATTCTGCCCTTATTGCTCCAGTTTTCCTGCTCTCTTTTGACTGTTTTTTTTTACGTATTTTAGTGTATTTTCTGTGATTCTTTATTTTCTCCCTCTTTCCAATTCTTTCAGGCACCCATATCTGAATAGCTCTTGCTGTGGTTTTCTACAGAAACTCAGTATGAGTCTGCTTTTCCAGTCAGACCCTGCTTCTGGCTCCTGTCAGCATGGTATGCAAATACACACACACACACACACACACACAAACTCACACTCACACTCACAGTTTCCAAGCAATGTTGTCTGCTGCCAGTCATCTGAGACAGTTGAAAAAGTTGTTGGTAAAAGATTTGTTTGTTGTGAAAAAAGGTCAGGTGTGGTCAGTTGTCCCAATCATTTATTTTTCTCAGAGTTTTATCTTTTGAAAAGTGCCAATCCCAATGGACTCCTATCAAAACCTACGGAAACACTTTGTCCTGACTGACTGTATGAAATGGATGATATCTTTACTGGTTATAAAACAGACTCAATATAAAATTGATGCCACTGAACTTCTACATAAACAAACGAAACCATCAGAGAGAAGATTGGCTATTTGTATAGAGTTATGGTAAATATGCTTAATGTAAATATGCTTTTCTAAAGGGAGTCTGGCAGCTGCATATCTTTGCAAGATTCTTTATTATTGCCACTCAACAGAGTTGTTGGTAATTGTTTTGGTGTGTCAGTGTGAACTCCCATACCAGACAGTGAGGGATGATGTCAGGATGCTATTTACAACACAAAGCGATGGCGCTGATGGAAGCACTACCACTTTGTCTACAGGCACTGCCAAAATATACGCAAACCGAAAGTTCCTTGTAGTAATATTAATATTTTGGCCTTGAGATTTGTGTATTGCTGGCTTTAAAGTTATTTTGCTCAGAATTTGTCACATGGCTCTGTTAAATAAATGAATCAAGGTGATATTCAACAAACTAAATCAAGCTGACTATGCAACATTTATTAAATAATCCAGACAAAATTGAGAGTTAATGGAGAAAAATTGTTTAGAAACACAGGTACAAAATAATATCACACTAAAAAAGAAAATAAACTTACATTCCGGTTTAAGTTCATATTCTCTGTGTTACGTGCTCTCTCTCTCCCTCTCTCGCCTCCTCATGACATTAAACAAGGTTCTCATCCCTAATAAAGATGCATGTTCTCTTAAATTAAGTCTTAAATAATTCATAATTTAATTAAGGCTTACACATTGAATGCCATTAATAATGATAAGCTCCAGCTAGAATTAAAGGAAGGGACCCAGATGTGTTTACTGTAAACATGTTGAATGTGAGAAATGGCCTTGAATTGAACACTGAACAGTGTTCTTAGTCGCTGTGCGAAATAGCTGATGATATGTCTCTTAAAGGCCAATGGCGTTTGTGACAAAACAGAAAACAACTAAAGGGACATTGCTTCTGATTACGTTAGCCTGAAGTAAATGATATTAAGGAAAGGTAACTTGAGGTTAGTGAAGCTGTAAGTGAGGAAAAACAAATGCTCAACTCCAGTGCTGTTTCCCTTTTAATCCTTTTTACCGTAGACATCCCCTAAAATGAAATATAAGACGTTTTGTTGGAAACTGCCGTTGTTCCCTGGAGACATGATGTGACATTGGGACCTGAGTTGAGTAAAATATTTCTTTGAGGTAATGAGATGTAAGAGTTGTGCGAGCAAGTGTGAAGGTGTGTGTGTGTTAGTATGCGTGCCATGTGTGCATTTGTTTGCGTTTGGGGCTTTGAATAATGGCTTCTGCGGAGCTAGACTCCTGTTTGTTCCCTTTTCCTGGCTGTCATCCTCCCTTTCATCACCCTTATCTGTGTGTTTCATTTTCAGCCTCTTGTTTTGTCTCAGTTTTCTTAATAAAGAGATATAAATGATAGCTAAAATGTTTCACCTCTCCTCTGTCCTCTATTATTATCTGTTGATTAAAACCTGAGGAGGAGGCGGCATGTCACTGCAGCCTGCTCTGTTGGACTGTTAGCTGTCTTACATCCATCTGTTGTTTCCCTTCTCATCTTCTTCATCTGTCCATCTTTTGCTGTGTTCCTCTCTCTCTCTCTCTCTCTCTCTCTCTCTCTCTCTCTCTCTCTCTCTCTCTCTCTCTCTCTCTCTCTCCCAGTCCTCCCTTAGATACATTGGTCTATTCTTCTCTCTGCCTCTCTACTTTCTCCACAGTTCCCTGGAGGTGAGGGCTTCATTGTTGCCTTGTGCCCTTTTCCTCATATTTTCTGTGCTTTCTAAACAATACCATTTATTTCAGACTCTTTCTTTACCGTGGTCCCTCCAGACCGCAGTGCTCTCTGTCTGGGTCTGCAGCCTTGGCCACTTACCACTTCGGTTCCTGTTCGTATTTATCTCTCCTTCTCTTTCTGTATTTCTTCAGCCCCCATTCCCTTCTTCACTTTGTTTTCCTCTCTGGCTGATTGGTAGTCTCCCTCCCTACAGACCTCGCTGTGGCTTTATAGCCTCTGTGTGGTCATGCATCAGTGACCCCTATCCCTGTCTGACATCTCCCTTTTTGTCATTCTTTTCTTTGCTCTGCCCCAGCTCTCTTGCAATTCCCTCATATACTGTATGTGATGTTATTTTTCAAATCTCACTTCTCGATTAAAGGTTAAAATTACTTTTTTCCTCCAGACCTTTAAGAGGCTGCATTGCACAGCACAATTTTCTCTCTTTTCTGTGCCACATTTCAAGGGTCCTGTTTTCCGTTTCCTCGTCTCTTTCTGTGTTGTTCTCTTTCTCCCCTTTATAAGCTGCATCTCATTTTCTTCTCTCGATCTTTCCTTCCCTCAACCCTCTCTCTCTCTCCAGCTCCCTAAAGACCACCCAGAGATGGAGGCAATGTCTCGATGCGGATAGTCCTACTTTTAGAAAAATCTGAATTCCCTGCTGGGCTTTACCCTTCCTTTTGTCTCTTCTGTCTTTTCTCTCTCCATCTACCATTTTATACAGTATTGTTTATTTACATGTATCATTTTCTTTTGCCTCCCATCCCAGTCTTCCAGTCTTCCAAACCTTAAAGAGGTGGAAGCTCTATTTAGCGTTATCTCACACTTTGTCTTCCTCCACCTCTCCCTTGCAGTTGTACTGTTCCTCTTCGTACCACACCACACATTTCAGTCTTCCTACTCTTTAGGGACCTCATTTATGGGGGAAAAAAACCCATCTTTAATTCCATCTTTGCTATATTACATTATAAGGCTTTTCAAAGATTGTTGTAAAAAAAATAAAATTAGAGCATGCATGAAATTGATAGCTTTTTAATGTTAGATATTGGCTCTATGTTTGAAAACAAGATAGATAATTGGAAAAGTGTGAAATCAGAGAAACTCCACTCAGCCTCAGGTCATTTATTCAGAAACAGCTTTGGCTTGTTTTGGTTGTAAACACAAAATGGGTGAGTAATGATGCCTCGTAAACGAGGCCTCAGGGCCTCTCCTGATGTGTTTTACTTTCTGCTGTTCTTGTTTCAAGCATTGCCTGTTAATCCCTTATCCTTTCTATTTCTGTTATTTTTTGTTGCTCATCCCCCAGATGTTGAGGAGGTGGAGAATCTTCTGCTACACAACCTGCCCTCTCTGTGTTGTCGTCTGTCAGACTGGCCCTCTCTGCTGTGTGAGGCGCCGGGCCTCCAGCTGTGTGAATACAAAGGACCAAGGGCCACCCAGTACTGTCTGGTGATAATACTACACCTTGCCCTGCAGCAAGGAGACAGGTAGGTGGCTGCACACAATCTGGACTGGTCACTGGAACAAACAGAACAGCATCAAGAAAAAGAAAACATGAGACAAAAAAAATGAAAACACTCTCACCTCCTTCACTCACATTTCAGACATGCTCAAATCACTCTGGGGATTCATCATTCATCAAGATTTGATTTGATGAGAATAGCATTTGGTTTTGCAAAAACATTCTGCCTATCAGAAAGTAAATCTTTGTTCAATTTAAAACTGAGTGCAAAAAAAATAATCCTGTTTTGAGTTGAAATTGAATAAACCAATAAATAATCCAGCCTCAGTAAAAAGCATTTTGCTTATACAAATTGTAAGCACTTGTGCTTGGTCCAGAGCATTGCTTAGTGTGCTTAGAAAATCAATGTAAAGAGTAAAATGTCACCAAACCTCATACCAGTGCTGCAAACCAACCGGCTGCACCACTTGTCTTTGCTCCCGTCTTGTCTGTGTATAAACTTCTAGGGCTCGAAGATATTGACAGAATCAAATATCAAAACTGAAAATATTTAAGAGATTTCTATAGTTGCTTCAAGAAATATTTGAACCACTTTGCTGAAGAGCAGTTGTTGTGAGCAGAAGAGACAACATGTGAGCTACATCACAGCTTTAGAATAACCAAAATACCAGACGCTGTCTTGTGTGTTATATCAGGCTCATATCAGTATATTACTCAGCTCAATCAGGAAACCAGCAGGTTTTGCGTGCAGCTCTCTCCCTGTTCCAGCGGCACGACCGCGGCCCACTGAGGGTTTTCTTAAGTACATATTTTTGGACCTCAGAGATTCGTCGCCCTCTTTGGAAAGTTTAATCTGTCCTTCTTTGGAGCCTTGGCTTTGCATTACCCCCCCCCCCAGGGAAAGGGGATGAAAACCTCTCTCCATCACTGTGTGGTCTCATCTAGATTAATAGGAGCTGTGGTCAGAGATTTACATAGTGTGGGAGGGCTGAGTGTGTACTCACGGAGAGGATTTGTGAATGCGTGTGCGTGTATGCACGTTGGTATACATTCTATCTCTCTGTGTTTGGTTTGTCTATGTGTGTGTTTTTGTGTGAGAATGGGAAATACCAAGTTTGGGACAGCAGCATGGCCCTGGAGCGCTTGGTCTGCTTTGCACGCAGAGTTTGTGTGTTTGTCCACTTGATTACCCTCACACTGAGCGTGTCTGCAGAGGTGTGTTTGACATTCAAGTATATGTATGTGTTTGTATACATTCGAATGTCAATGTTTGGCCACATATACTTGTAATATTTTAAGTTAATGTCATCATTGTTGTGCATGTGTGCGTGATCCAGACTCCTCCCAGACCAGACGGTGTTCTCCAGTGTGGTGTGGCTGTTGCATTCAGTGCAGGCGCAGGGCAGCTGTGCCCTGCCTCGCTCCGTGCTCCGCTCTGCCCTCTACCTGCTGGCAATGACACAGGACAAGAGCCCCAACCTCGACGGGGTAACTATGATCAGTAGTACAGTAGATAAACAGCACCAAAGTATAGTAAAAGAAAAGTTTAAACTGAATTTTATGCTTTTCAGTACATGTCCATACCTGGTAGAACATTTCAGTGTTATTTACAATATAATATTTAAAACTTGACTCACTGAGGCAGATTACTTTCTGGAGGTAGACTTCTGCACGGTTTAATATGGAAACCATGAATGTGAAGGACTCGCTTTACTCGGAATCAAAGCTTGACAGCTCATATTCATCCTTTGATGCAAAATCCATATTCGGCTGTACATGATTCAGCAGCAATAAATATTAATCAAAGCTCACCCTGTTTTTTAAATGCTACAGGACACATTACGTTTTCTCAAAATAATGTACTTCTATTTAGTTTAAAGTACTTTACATAATACTTAATAGCAGTGTGAGAAATACTTGTTTGACTGGAGACCCTCTGAAAATCTCAACAGCAAAGGTTTTGGTCTCTAGAATATTTTAAAAATGAATTTATCACTTGAAATTGTATATCAGAATTCATTATTCAGATTTAAAACCTTTATTCACATATATCTATAGTGAGTGCGAGAAAATATATTCTACCCTAAATGACACAGCCGGCCAGAGTCGCAACAGGTTGCTTGAAGAGAGCCGGTTCTCACTTCAGGGCATAGTTGTTGCTTGGTTGTTCTGTGAGTGGCCTTATTGTTAACAATATTATCCTTGGTGATGTGTGTGCAAGGTGTGTATAGTACATTGCCTTGGCTTGTGTCCATTAAATCTTTTATATTGCTTATTGAGTCTGTGTTAGACTTCAGCATCACACTGCAGCACTAGGTCAGGTGACCCCCCGATTGCCAAAGGGTATGTATCCCGCTGCTGAACAGTAAATACTATGAACATGTGTAAGCACTAGATTACAGGAGACTTCCTGATGTGACTAAGGGGCTCTGCCTCAATCGAGTTTGAAAAGCAGTGTCATATTTTGGTTGTAAAAAAAAAGAAAAATGTTTTCAAAAGTGCAAACTTTAAATTTGTTTGTCTGCTAATCCCAAAGAAAGGGCTTTATCTTATTCAATCTTTCTTTCCCAACCCACTCAAGGCTCCTTTGAACTGCATCAGCAAGGCACTCTCCTCCTGCCAAAGCTTCCCCTCCCTCTACATTCACCATCCTGCACTCCTCCACTTCATCTGGCACTATCCAGATCTAGCAGAGAAATATGGTCCCCTGGTCCTGGAACTTTGGTTGAACAAGCAAGCTCAGCACGGAGATGCAGAGCAGACCATGGTAAGGGGACAATTGTTTCACTTCTATCTCAGGCTCACATGAATTCTTATCTGACCCGCCCCATGGTTTGTTACACATCTGAGAACCTGCCATTGGAAACTATTTACAAAAGGGCAGACACTTTGAAAAAATACTTAGCATGTGATTTGATGAACCACCTGACAATCAATCTCCTACCGAAAGTGAGTCGGGGGGAAAAGCAAAAACATATTTTCCATTTAGAAAAGCCTTTTTTTTTTCAGTAAAGAAAATTCTCTCCGGTTTAACTGATGCTATGTCTTGTTGAAAATGGCTCTAAAAGTTGCTTTGGTGACTATGGGGGAAAAGAATCGGTCATAATCAGTGTTCACGTTCACTTCTCCCAATGGACCACTGGTGAAACCCAAATGACACAAAAACAGGAAACTGACTCTCAGTGTGCCACTGTTTTTTTCTTTGTCTCTAGTAACATGTATTCATCAATAATTTATAGTATTGATTTAATTTCACTCAGTATTTAAAGCTAGGGTGGGTATTGTATTTTAGAATTAGTTTTTGTTATTTTGTTGAAATTCTCTTTACTTCCAGACAGCAGTCAATAAATCAAATGCTCTGACGAAAAATTAGAAAACAATCCAGCATCTGTGGCTGTCACAGGACTGTAATAAGCCCAGCCGAATAATTTCACACAGGCAGAATTAAATGATTGTTCTGTCTACTTACATGCCTTTCCGTCTGCCTGTGCACTCATTGCATGTCACCAGAGTCCATCACAAGCTGCTATCTTGACAGCCCCTAGTACTAACAATAGCCATGTTTGTTGTTGTTTACGTTCATTGGGATCATTTTGGGAGATTGGTTTAGGAGGGAGGCCTGGAGGGACGGCCTCTCAGTGTTTGCCAACTAGGAAACCTTCTCGCTACATTTATCAACTATTGGAGCTAATGCTGTTAGCTGCTATCATTGGAAAAAAGTTGGCAACACTGGGCTGGGTTTTTCAGATTGGCTAATTTAAAAAAATTGCTTAATCTTGCTGGTTTCTCCCAAATTTACCCATCCAGGCTTTAATTTTACTTAAACAGAGTAACTGTTAGAGTTGCATTAAATAATGTGTTTTTTTAAATTCCCTTTGAACTCTCACTAATAAGAATTGATGAAAAGGTGGTTGGATTTCATTACTTGGTACAGGCAGCCATACTGGAGAAGGGAGAAAGCCATGCAGACGAAGGACAGGATCAGGAGCAAGACACAGAAACTATGGAGCTGCTGCCTCTGATAGAGAAGTACCCATCTGTCATACTGACCCTCCTGGTGAGAACTAGAGACACCAAACAGGAGTATTTAAGTTAGCCACTATGAAGTGACGATAACTTTTAAATGCTGCCTTATGTGCAGCACCGTGAAGCAGTTATAAGGCTTGGGTCTCATAGTTTGTGTAAAACACATATTTGTCTTTAACCTTTATTCAATACCGCTTTACTGTGTTAGGACAATACTGGTACACAAAGATACCAGATTGATGATCCTCAATCAATCTGTCTTAAAGCATATGTCTGTCTCTCTGCCTGTTTGACTCTCTGCATGTATGACTACAGGACATGGTTTGCACCAGGGAGGCTGTCCTGGCAGGGCGAGCCCTGGCAGTGCTGGAAGTTCTTATTCGTGGTCAAAGAGACTATGAAGCTGACTTGTGTGCCAATCTTAGGCCTGCACTGCTGCAGGCATTACAGAGGCTCAGCGTGGAGAACATGGGGCTTGGGCAGGGACACACTGCACAGGGTAAGAGACATAAACACTCAGACTATGTGAGTGTATATATATATATATATATATATATATATATATATATATATATATAAGTAACCTATTGAATCCCAAGAGAAAAGCTTTTTTGAGGTTAAGACCTGTGCAGAGGTCAATGCAAGTTTCCTGTGGTTTAAGTGTTATGAAATGAGATGGACCATAATGGAAGATAAAGTAGTGTTGCAATATAATAATTTGTATTCAGTGCCAAGTTTTTGCTTGGCTTGGTCATATGTACTATACACATTGCTGACAGGTGAAAAATGAGGCTGAGGAGACTGGAAGTACATCTTGCATGTCCACACTATTCCCACTAAAACATGCTGGCGATAAATAAAATATGAGTGACAGTGGGATTGGAAATTGCCACTGAAACATTTTTGAAATAAAACTTTTTGGGTTGAATCCAAAAACGAACTGCCACTCAAAAGATAACTACTGTTTTTTGGCTGGCAAGAAAAACAAATCTAGCAGCCACTTGCATATTTTACCAGCATGTAGCTGGTTTTATTTTCAACCCTGCTACTGAAACTTGGGTTAGTGGCATACAAAAAGCATACATGTAAATTGCATTAGACAAATTAGGAGATTGGTAATGAATGTGCTGAAATGTGAATTTGTGATTGTCTGTTTCACGCTTGCAATTTCTTATTTCATACATTGAAAAGACAATTAAAATGTGTTCATCCTCAACTCCACAAACTTGTCCTAAAGAGGGCGACAAATGATACAGGTAAATTAAATAAAGATATGAAAATAACAATTGCCAGACAAGCTCAGCAGTAAAACATCTATAAAGTAATGTATATGGATTAATTAATAATTAATTAAATGCTCTTTTGCAACATAATGGAAAGCACTTAGTTTAATTATTCTCACATGTTGTATCATTTGAAAGAATATCTATGTTTTATTTATGTTTTTTGGGTCATACTCTGTGCCAAACATTTTCTCTCTGTTGGTTCTAACAACTGTTCAAGTTACAATGAATTAAAAAGACATATTTAAAGGTGGGCTCATTACGGTCACATTAAGAGACAGTCAAATTATGCAAAATGCATACAAAAACTGAACTATTCATTGTCTTACTCAAGGAGACTTTTCAGAGTCATGTTGGATTGAACTTGTAGTTGAGCTAGAGGACAGTTCATTGATCACCAAGTAAGAATGCTTTACACGTTCCATTATACTACTATGGGTCATAGTACCATGGGTCGTTTATAGGCAGCAGACGTGGCATGTGGTGGTGTTATTTCTCTTTTAACACCTTTCTCTTTTGCCAGGCAAACTTGGTTTAGCTGAAGTGTAATCACAAAGTCTCCCTTAGATCTTGGTTGTTTTTTAAAATTGGATTGAAATGGAAAGCAAGTCCCAGAACACTTGTCTCTTTTGATTAATGTTGAAAGGGAAGAACCATTAATCCTCTGTTAAAGAAGAATCCTCCCAGCATCCTTTGTCAGAACAGACGGTGGGAAATGAGAGACTTGTTTATCTAGTGCACTCTCCTGCATGGAGTGCAAATTATTGATTTAGTTTTAACAGACAGTGGTATCTGTTTGCATGAGGTTGCTATCATACATAGGTTTTGTATTCTCATGTATATTTGATAAGAAAACGGTGTCAGCTTTGTTTCAATAGTATTAAGATGCTCTAAATACTGAGAAGTAGTATGTTTATATGTTTTTGGTGTTTAACTATTTTTAAAATGCTGTCTTGTCCAAATAAGGTCCGATTTGAGCAATCCTTAAGGGTTCAATTCCCAGACATCCTGCGCAGTCCACGCATGCATTTCAGTTGCTTTTAGAAGATGTTTCTGCCAGATGTTGTTATTATGTCTGTATACTTGACCAGGTTAATGAGCACAGCTGAAGGGCACCACACCAGGACGTCAGCTGGGGATTTAGAATCTGTTGCTGCGGTTAGCCTCTGCCTGCTTTCTGCTCATCACCAGGCCCTGTGGGGATTACAGACTTATCTGTGCATGTGCTCCAGTTCAGCCCACTGTAATTTGCATTAATGTATACTTTATATTAGCCTCTAATGCAGCGGCATTCCAAGGGGAGACATTTTAATGTGATGCACTACAGCGGTGAAAGACATGCCTGATCTCCCTACTTAGAGTGCTCCTGCTCTACGTCTCCCTTCTTCACGTTCCATCTCTCGCTCTCTTTCTTACTCCCTCAACCCATTCTGGATTCAGACCCAGAATATTGTTATTTAAAATATGCATGGTATTTTGTTGTATTTCTGAGAAAGATGTGCTTACTTTTCTAAGAAGATTCTCTTCTGTCAGTGTTAATGTTAATGTCCTCTCTTTTGACTTAACTGAAAAGTTCTCTGGTAGCATCAGCTTTCAGACTCAGCAATGTCTGCACCACTCCCTCTTCCTCGTCACTCTCACACGCAATTGAACACACTGTTGACTTCCAACTCCTCACTCTTTTTTTTCGGTTTGCCCTCTCTCTCCCTCACAGCACTTTTACATAAGTTTCACTTTTATATAAATATGTAATCTGTCTCTATCTCTCTTTGATCTACTTCACATTTGTGTTTACTGTCTTACTCTGTTACTTTATCTATCTGTTTAGCAGTGAACTCACTCCCTCTGGTGCTGAAGCTGCTTTGTGCGCTGCAGGCCAGTGACCCGCCTTCATCTTCCTCCTACAGTAAGATGGACGGAGTGCACTTCAAGCTGCTCTATCACGGTGAGGTCAAAAGGTGCTGCTGGCAGGTCTTACTGAGTGAAACTCCCCACAGCCCTCACCGTTTAGCATACACAAACACCTATGCATTGTTTACATGTAAGGCACATTGCAGTCAGATGATGTTTGCTACATCACAGGCAGTCACGCACACAGACATTGTCTGTCACACAAAGGCACTCAGGAATGTTATAACAATACACACAATGCATTAAGTTATCTGCCGTCGTGAACACAGACTACTTAAACACCCTTCAGTATGTTCCTCACTTGCACAGGCACTTAACTGCTACATTACAGACACATAACCAAGACATAGATCTCCATTCAACACACAGTCTGTTGTGCTGCCAGGTTTACTTCACCTCCCTCGGCATTCACCTATATTCCTTTCTAAGTCAAGACATCACTCATTTTTTATTTAATATGCTCATCAACAGGGGAGTGATCGCTGCTGATCTGCAAATAAAAATGCTGTTCAGAAATGTACTATTCATGTCTGTCAGTTTATAACTCCAAGCGTATTGTGAATAGAATCACACATGCGTTTCCTTTTTGCCTCGATGTCAACTCAGCCACATCCCTGTGAGACTTGTGTTCTGGCTGCATTAGTCAAACTAATTTTGTGTGGGTAGTTATATTTTGAAGCTCCTCATGACATTGACATTTACGCTGGCGGATCAGATTAATTCAGTCTTTACCGACGAGACGTGACGTGAAAGGCAGTAAATGTTTGTCTTTTTTTATGTCTGTCATATCGTGTCTCAATGTCTCTCGCACATTTGAGAGCACTGCAGATAAAATACTAAGTCAGACTTGAATGTTTGTGTATTTCAGTGAGTAATATAGCAGGGAGGTTGAAGCCTACCGACACAGGGAGCCTGCTACCTGCCCTCAGCTACCTCTACTGCTGCCTGAGTCTGTCCCCAGCACACTGCACTGACAGAGGTTAGACAAACTTTTCTTCTTGTCTCTCTATCTCCTCGTTTGTGTTTTACTCCCCCCCCTCCCTCCTTTTCTCTCTCCCTCTTTACCCTCTACCTAATTCTGTCTCGCTCTCCGTCCCTCTGTTTCAATTTGTGTCGTCTTTTGCCCTGTTTTGACAGAGGTGAGAGGCTGACCTTGACAAGCATGCAGCATTGAGACACAGAGGAAGGAATAAGCATACAAGCTGACACCTGCTGTATATCTTTACATACTGGCACACAGGATACGGCTCAGTCCTGCACATTGTCTTGTTATGATGAAGCCATCAAGTCGGAGAGCTTTTCACACATTTTTGCACTAGATCACGACAAAGAGGGTTGTGTTGTTGCCTTGCTAAACCTGAATATGTGTAACGCATAGACAAAACCACACATGCAAACCGAAACATACGCACACCCACACAGTAACACGGCGAGGGTTCACAGATCTAAAACACACACACATACATAATATCAGAAGGGTGGACACAACCAGTTTATTTTTATTTTTGCACATATTAAACAAATAACAGATTGGGGCTAAATCATTTATTATACAACAAGAGAAAACAAAAAAAAAACCCTCCTGAATCCTACAAAGCCGATGCTAAATTAGAACAAATGAATCAAAATATTAATGAAATAACTCCACTATGGAGTTAATATATATGATGGGATAATTAACAATAAGCTGCTATCAACAGGAGCAATCAAGATAAATTAAACTACCTCTCACCAAAGACATCAATTATTTGAAATGACGTATTGATCGCCATTGATCTTATGACAAGTTAAATAATTAAGAATAAAAAAACTCAGCAGAGGTCAGTAGCAATGAGCTGGTTTGTAGTTAATAAGGTGAGACTAGTGGCCAGAGAGCAAGCTTGCCATTGGGAAGAAAAGCTAATTATGCCCATAGCATTTCTTTACTGCTCCCGCTGTAGGCTACCTACATTCACCTCTTCTTCTTCATCACTAGTGGTGAAGCAACAAGTTACTTCAGCCTCAGCCTAGATGTTCTTTCAACTGATGAACAGTACAGGGGTATTAACACATCCCTCTATCTCAAGGGGAAAAGGAGGAAAGTATAACTTTAAATAATAAGTTATGATAATTTTCTCGTACTTATAATAGACCTGGTTGGCTGCCTATGTACTGCATATGACCCCGATGTTATGCAAATTTCCTCCTAACCCAACAACCCAATTTCCACATTGTATATTAAGTCAAACCAAAAGATGTGCACCAAGCACATGATGTGAAAGTGAGTGGGTGATTGTGTTTGAGCACTTCAACGTGTTTCTGTGTGCTTGTGATTGTGCCTGAATGTGTTTTAAATGTAATGTTTATCAATTATGTTTCACAGAAAAGTGTGTGTGTCAGTTGCCTGGAGCATGTCCCCATGCAGTCATCCAGACCAACTGCTATTCTCTCTCTCACACACACACACACACACACACTGACATACAAGTGCAAATCCCATCAAAGTGTGATGACATAGTGCTTTGTCCTCCCCAGCTGTCTCCGTGCTGCTCTCCAACAGTGGACTGATGGACCAGCTGCAGACAGTCTCCTCCTCCTCCTCCGCTCCATCCCTCTCTCCATCAGCCAGTCCTCCTTCAGCCTTGCTGTGCTGCAGCCATCTACTCCTGTCCTCCCTCATTACCTTGCAGCACTTTCACTCTGCTCAGGTACACACTACAGCTCTGCTCTGCTCTTATCACAACTTCCGTTGAGAACTTAACACGGTCAAGGGCAAGACACAGAACAAACAGCCAAATGGAGCGGCGATTCAGATGTGAACACAGAATACAAAACGCTAATTGGATCTGTTAGATATCCCAGTTAGGATGTGATACAAAACAATGCACTTTCATCTCTGCTCTCTGCTGACACTGCAGAGTTAATAAATTCTAACTTGCAACGATATCTTTTAATTTATTATTCTTCTGATTCTGCCTCCCTCTCTTGTTCTTCCCCTCTCTTTTTCTCCATTATTTAAGGTCCAAAAGAGCATCAGCTGGAGTCTCGACACAGCTGTGCAGCGACTCCTTGTTCAGAAAAGAAACACAGATAATCTCTTGCTGGGTAACGAACTCAGAATTTTATGATTATTTTCTGAAAGACAGACAGTACATAACAAAACAGTTCATCAGCAATACAAGTGTGATGCTTAAAGCAAGTGTGTGTAACGTGAGAGCACTGAAAGGATTTTGTGCTCAGCTCACGTTTTATCTCCCCCCCACCCCCCATTTTCTTTTTGTCCTTCCAGTTTTGTGCATTTTCTTATACTCTTCCCAGCTTCATCCTTTCTGTATTTTTGTGCTACTCAATTTTACAATGTCCCGTGCAATTACAGACACTAGGGGGTTAATAAAACCAGGATGCCTCAATATAGTAGTCAGTAGAGTTCGGCTCAGATTTGGAGATTGTTGATTATTGCAGCATCTGTCCATATACTGTGTAAGCCTCAGGATAGACTCATGAGGTTTACCTCCTTTTGGTTTCCATGTGTCACGGATGTGGTGTGGACCCAAAAGCAGTACGACCAGGAGACAGATAAAGTTCTGGAGCTTTATTTAAAGCTGAGCACACAGCAGACAGACAGGCAGGGTCAGACTCACATTGGGAAACAGGCAGGGGATCAGGCAGACGGAAACCAGAGGAAGCGGAGGCTAAACTCGTGGTCGGGGACAGAAGGCTAAGGTGGCTAACCGAGGCAAAGGCAAGGTAGGGGAATCCGGTGGTCGGGGACAGAAGGCTGAGTCGTTGACCGGGGCACAGGCAAGGCAGGGAAGTCCAGACAGACAGGCAGGGTCGGCAACGGGAAATCAGTCCACGGGAAATTGCTGGAAGGTCTGACATAAATGCAACGAACGATCTGGCAGTGAGTGTGTGAATGAGTGGGGCATTTATACTGCAGGGTGTAGGTGCAGCAGAGTGAGCAGGTGAGAGGGATTGTGCTGATGAGGTGGGTGTGGCAGACAGGTGCACTGCATGAGGCTGATTAGGTGAGTGAGGGAGAGTGTGGTGAGAGAGAGGGGGCTGGGCTGGGCTGAGAGCTGGAAGTGGAACTGGGACTGGGAGTGGCCGGAGTGAACTGAGAGAGAGTGACAGGCTGGTGAACAGAGTGAGCCAATTACATGAGTGAGACAGAGTGACAGGGAGTATGGAACTACTGACAGTATGGAGGAAGAACTGTGACACCATGTCCTCCTCCAGCACAGGTAAAGTGTCTGTTTGTTAATGCTTTATCCTCAGTGGAGTTTACCAAACGCTGGGCATTCATTTCAAACACTTTAATTATATTAAGTGGCCCGCATCTCGCTGCACCACTCGGAGACAGATCATCCCTGCTGCTCCTGTGTCTGTGTCTGTCAGCGGGATAAGTGGCCTGTCAGGGCTGCCATGATGTATCGGCTCCCTCTCTTTCTTTCTCCCTCTCTTCACTCACTCAGCCTCCAACCATCCCTCCCCCTCTCTCTCTCTATCTCTGCGTTGTGTCTCTCCTGCCTCTTCTGCTGCCACTAATTGAGTCCTCCCTCCCTCAGAGAGCTCTAATCTCAGTGTACTTGGCATTAGTGCAATTCAGATGGCGGCCAGCTCTCCGTTTGGATCCCTCTGTGTTTGAGCGATCATTCTGTCCGTGTCTCTCTCTTTATCTCCATCACTACTTTGGTCCGTCAGTCTATCTGACCTTCCTTCAACCCCGTCTCTCACTGCCTCACATGCTCCCTCTCTCTCTGTCACATATTAGTTTAAAAATGGCCCTCAATTCCTTTCAACTGTTAACTGCCTCTCATTTTATTCCCTCTGCTTCTTGCTTTTAACATCTTTTTTTATTTCAAACTTTCACTTCCACTTTGAGTGCTCACTTATTTCGGTTCTACCATCCACCTGTTTCTCTTGGCCCTAACCCTTGCCCTTCACATTTGTTTTTCTTCTCTCATCTTCCTCTTGCTCTCCTGTGTGTTTAGGCATTTCATCTCCTCCCCCGTAGTTTTTCAGCCATTTACCAGCCCTCGTTTCTTCCCCTTCTCTCTCTCACTTTCTCTTTCCAGTCAGCTACCTGAGGTTGCTGCAAGCTCTCCTTGATGCTGACCTGGCATCAGCAGTGGTGCGTCTGAGCACTGGTCCTGGCCTGGTGGGGCCCAGACCTCTGGGGGTTGAAGATGGTGCTTTGTACCCGCTCGGCTCCAGAGGAGCCCAGTGCCTCTCAACTGCTCTCAGTGGACTTCTTTTGCAGGTTGTACTACATTTAACAATTTAAATGTACTTGGGGGTATTGATCTTTGTGTTGGTGTGTGTGTATGTGTGTGCGTGTAGGTACGTGTGAGCACACCTAGGTTTAAAAAAAAAAAAAAAGAGAAGATTATTGGAGACAGGATACACGTTCCATTAAAGGGATTTATATACTTTGTGGTGATTTTATTATATATTTATTTACTATAAAATTTGGGATAAGCATGTTTAATACAGTCAAAGTCACAAAACTTGAGGTGACGCATGAAAAAATGCTTACTGCGAGACAAAAGCCTAAATTCAGCAAGTTCTGAACGCTTTGTTTGGAGTTTTGCCGTGGTGGAAGAAGTACTCAGATCTTTAACCTAAGTAAAAGTGAAAATGCAGAATGGCCTATTTCATATCACTATTAATTATATAATTATTATTATCATGTTGTAAAATGAATGAAGTGAAGTAAAAAGTACAATATTGATTTCCAAAATGTAATTAAGTACAATACTTTAGTAAATGTACTTACTTTCCACAGTTGGAACATTTTCCTGACGAGGTGTTGATGTCCATAAGCAGACCTCCACTCTGTTTGAAACAGAGGATGATAACAGGTGCTGCATGAATGCACCATAACTTAGCTCAGTTGTTCTTGCTGTTAAATCATCTTAAGGGCAATATGTTTTTGTAAATTTAGAGATGAACTTGAGTCTGCTCCAGGGACTGCCTTTGTAACATTTCATTTCTCACATAGTTATTGTTTGTGGAAGCAGAAATAACGGAGAACACCGACTTCATTCTGTCTGGTTATGCTGCCAAAGGTGGAGTGCTGCCAAATATATTGTTTTTCACAGCATTTGCTTAAATTCCATAATATCTTCTTGTCCTTTTAACGATTAAGAATTAACATAAACATTTATGAGTACAGCAGTTTATTTAATGGTGGCTTTATGGACACAGGCACAAAATCATAAAAAAACAAAGGAAAATGAAGACTGATGCTAATGAGGTGCTGGCCCGCAGGTAGAATCAGGGAATGAGAGCTACACACTCATCACTGTAATGCTGTCCTTTCATTCTTAATTATATAAACCAGCACATATTGACTCATTCTGGATCCTAACAAATGCATTATGAATAACATCATGTATAGAGATGTTGGTTTAACGAATTAAAAACAATCAGTGTGCAAATCTGTCCTAATCAGATATACATAACCATGTGCTCACACAGCAGTGGGCTTAAAGGCTGATATGACGATGTCTACCGTCTCTCGCTTTACTTTCACTCCACCTTTCATTCTGCAGCAGAGGTAACATGAAGGTAGTCTTTTAGATCTTAACACCATGGCATTGAAACTGCCTTTCACAAACAAGGTTGTTCAGAAAATGAGATTTCAATTGATTAAGTAGTTAGCATAATGGAGTGGCACGCTCTCCAGAGCAATCCCAGAAAGTTAATAGAGGTAGCCGGTGTATTGACTTTGGTTGTTTATTACGAAAGAGGCTGACTGGTGTCTCACCAGCAGTCGTCTAACAATAAACAGGTGAAGCACTGCTTCTCCTGGGTGGCAGCCGGCTGAGCACAGAGCAAGAACCGAAATGGTCCAAAATATCTGTCATCCAGTGCACTAAATAAGGCGGTAGGTAGACCCTTTATCACAGAGCTTATAAAGAATTGTTCTATTAACTTCTGCTGTGCACAGAACTACTACATATGTTGAGTGTTAACACACGGCTTTGATATCACAGTTGTCTCAACCTAATTCGTTATGATCAAAGCAGTGCTCCAGCACCGCAAGACACAGAGGCACTACTGTACATAAAAATGAAGCACTCAAATGCTCCATCACACAATCAAGTATATTGACTGCTACCTTTACTGCCGGGACTTAACGGCCAACTCTCAACAGTCAAACAATAAAGGATGCATTGTTTCTGTATGACTGACTCTAATAGATTGGGAATCGATGAATCACGAGGCTTGCAGGACTTGTGAGCAGCTCCAGTACGAGTGGTGGTGATGCATTTTTACTGTGTCCATAAAATAGAAGGAAGATTCCTCTTGAATACAGCTCACTTCTGAGACTCATTGTGCATTGAATGGACATGGGTTCAAATTATTTTTAAGACCCGTACATACAGTAGCACCTTAATAATAATTAAGCCTTTATTAGTCCCACAATGGGGAAATTCGGTTCTCTGTATTTGACCCATCCCGGAGGAGCAGTGGGCTGCAATGAAGCGCCCGGGGAGCAATTTTGGGGTTAGGTGTCTTGCTCAAGGACACCTCGGCATGTTGCCTGTAGAGGGGTTCGAACCACTGACCTTGTGGTTGTGGTTGTGGGTCAAGCGCTCTACCTCATGTGCCACAGCCGAAATATTATGAGAAGATTGTGATACAAGTGGGACTGGGCGATATGGAGAAAATAACATTTTTGACCAAATACCTCAATGTTAAGACGGTACTGTAGGTTTGACTATTAGTGCTTTCACAAAATATTTGCAAGATGAGATTTTTGATGAACCCATCAAACCCTTATCATCAATAATGTCTGAACAGCTAGAACAGTATGGTTAGTTAAGAAAGTTACATCACTTTACTGTAATGCAGAATTTATCACCAGGAAAAGACTACCCTTATTCCAACGAAATCTAAAATCTAAGACGATATCTAGTCTGATATTACGATATCAATCATCGATTTATATTGCCCCGCCTTAGATACAAGACGCTGGACAAAAGAGCTTCCTTGGCCACATACATTTCTTCTCCCATTGACTTAGTCTTTGGAAATACAGGGTTGTGCTCAAGATGAAGTATTCCTACACAGTCTCTAACTGTCGAATGTATTTGTTTCGTGCTTGTTTCTAGTGGTGCTGGTCATTTTGACTGACAAGGATGAGCAACTTGAAAAAGGTCGGGAGTGGATGCTGTAGACTTACACCAGTGTTCAGTAATTTAGGGTTTACATTGACAAGTAATTCTTGACTCCACAAATACTCATCAAGATAGACGTGATTTATAGCTAAATGATTTGTTTTGCTACAGTATCGCAGTGGCAGGTCATTAAAACTTTACAGCCTGCAAGTGCGTTAAAACAATCAGCAAGCTGCTGCCCTTGCCGGCGGTGAGAGGTCATCAAAATGATGTCTGAACTAGAGAGAAGGTGTCAGAGTAGTCGAAGGGAGGTAGTGTAGAAGCCTGCAGTGTATTTGAATGGGTAATCAACTAACCTGGAAAACGCTCCAGCTAATGAAGTGTAATGCCACCGGGCTCATTTTGATGCTCATTTGCATGCAAAATGCAACCGTGTTGTGAAACCCAGCTCCTCCAGTACGCTGGCCAATACTGCACCATATGTTTATAATAATGATATAATAAATTACAAACAGTACAGATACCAGCTGTAAAGTTAATTAGTAATGCTTTACTCATGACATGTAAACAAAGACATCAACATATATATTTGCAAAAGAGATATTGGGTTTTTTTGAGTGTGACAATCTTCAGATAGTGTGACATGAAATATGGTAACTATGGGATATTTAGCTGTTGTATTTCTTTTTTTATCCAGTGCCTATGTTGCAGCATTCCACCCTCTGGTTCCACACCAGTGGCATTTCTTCTCTGTGTAAAAGAGTTTAGTGCTGAACTGAGCTTCGGCTCTACGGTTCAGTGCTCTGTGGTCAGCTGTTCAGCTGCTGATAGGAGTTCCCTACTCCCCTCCTCTTTCTTATGTTTCGCTCTCTTATTCCTTATGATGCTCTGGTTTGGTGGCAGGAGCAAACACTGCAGCTTCTCTCCTCTACTTTCTTGACTGCTTTCCTCTTTCTGCTCCCTTTTCTGGCCCTCCTTTCTCTCACTAAGCCTCTCCTTTCATCTTCATCTCCACCTCTGCCCTCTTCCCTCTACCAAATTCACCTCCTTCGATCCTTTATCCCCACCTTTCCTCTCACTTCTCCCTCCGTCTCAAGATTAGGGTGTAACACTCCACTGTCGTCTATATATCCGCCTGGCCTACTTCAGTATTTTTGGACACTACATAGTGCGCACTGCCAGCGCCGCCCCTCTGGGAGAGACATGCATTATTAAAAACCTCACTCAGTCGCTCTCCCCAGTGTTCCCTTGTTCTCCCTTTTGTTTCTAGGTGCATCTCTGTCCACTGCTGAGCACATGTGTTTGTGTCCATTGTGTCTACATCCCAGTCCTGTGTGCTCCTTTGACTTGCAAACACTTTTGAGCTGGAAGATGTTCTTTCATTCTCTTTTTTATTGTTTACTTGGCTTCTCTCTCATGCTTCACCGTGCCGCCTCTCTTTCTCCTCAGAAGCACGAGCTGTTGCTCAGAGCCTCAGTCAACTGTCTAAGCTCCCTGCTGGGCTTCCTCCAGAGGAAGAGTCCCGCTACAGGTACCAGACAGGGAGACAGTTTGGAAATGTAGAAGTTATCTCTGCATGTGCGCATGTGAGAGAGAGATGAAAGAGGATGTATGTGTGCAAGTATTCTCAGGTATTATCTCATATTATCTCTGTCTTCAGCGCTGTAGCAAGCACGTTTGTTTTGTTTTTTACAAGCCTGCTGTGTGTCATTAACCTTAATCCATTTCTTTAGTATTTGCACCAGGAGAATTTAAACTGAATTGATCTGAGTTAGGTATCCTAACTTGTCATTTTTTCTCCCCCTCGTGGTGTGTTTTCTGTGCGTATGTCTGCGTGTTAGCAAAGTACGTGGCGTGTCAGCCATGGAGTCGATTCCTCGTCCACTGCCTGCTCAGCTCAGGAGAGAGCGCCCAGCTCCACCCTGCCACTCTCAGACTCATCACAATTGTGAGAGGTTTTACACACACACACACACATCTCAAATTAAGTGTAATTTATTGGGCACGGTTTTGAGAAGTAATGAATATTTGATATTAATATCATAAAAACTTAATGAAATAATAAAAACATGAAAGTGGTAGAGTATTTGGATCGCATGAGTAATGAGGATGAATATAGTACAGTTTTATGCAGGCTGACATCCTGCAACACATAGACATTTTTGAAATATTACCATATTGTGGGTTGTGAACTGAGGCTCTAAACATTTTTCATTTATTCATTAAACTCAGGGGAGGAACTGCTGGTCAGCTGTACCCCATTGACCCAACACATCTAAATGAGCAGCAATCATTTCTAGGACAATACATCACCAAACAAAAGTAGTTTTTGTGAGGATGTATGTCGATCTCTACACATTTCTCATATTTAGGTCTTTACAAAATTGTAACAAATGAAATAGTCCCTTTGCAGTATGTGTATGCATTCAGTATACTTTCAGTAGCTAGCACAGCATAGGCGTGCTCACGTTAGCCAATGATGTACTGAAATACACAGTTTTTTTATGTAGAAACATAACATTTAAGAAACTTGTATATCTTTCCAACCGCTCCAGGTAATGAGTATCATTATAGAAAAATATTGAAAATCTGATTGCATGTGAGTTTATAGAGCAGAGCCATTAAGTTGTCCAATCCTTGTCAGAGCTAGACAATGATACACTATGATTAGCCAGTCTTCATTTGAGGGCGGAACTTAGCAAAGGGTCAATTGACCTCTACATTGTCCACAATATCAGATCACTTTAAAAGAAAAACATGTTTATTGTTACCTTGATTCTTTATGCTTTCCTCTGTCTCTTTATTTCTACCTCCCTCTTCTAGTTTTCTACTTTTCTCACTCTCCTCACTGTAATTCCCCCATGTATATTAATGACTACATCTGTGCATGATCGTGCACTTGGATGTGTTCATCACTCTGTGCTTGTGGTTCTGCAGCTCCTGCAGCACGGCAGTACTTCAGTGCTGTGGGAGCCTGACCTGCTCCAGGTGACGGAGGCAGTGGAGAAGAGGGGGCGGGAGGTGCTCAGTGAGGAAGCAGCACAGGCCATCAGGCTGCTCCTCTCACAGGTACACACGTACACGCTGACAAACACACAAAGATCAAACAATGGACACTCTCACAGCAATAGACTTGTATCACACTGTTACACATAAATATCTCCATTCCTTGAATAAATGAATCAGAGAATAAATCAAGTTCATACAAGATCAGTATCAGTCGGGTTCAAGCAGGGTTTATAATACTTTTGTTCTTCCCTGCAAATAAAGTTTTCTTTATGCAAATAAAGTACCAGAATTTTGCATAGAAGCACCGCCGTAACAAAGTGCCAATTTACAACAGTAGCCTCAGTGTGGGACTTCATCATACTTCAGCCACACAGCCTGACAGGTAAATGGTTGACAGCGGCTCTAGTTAACATTGCAATTGCAAAGACTAGTGCAAAGTGTAAGCTCAGAGGTAGGTACCATAAGGTTTGACAGGTGGTGTTGCTCAGTTGTGCTTTTTGTCTGGGAAGTGTGGTCTGTAGTCTGAAACTGATGCCTCCTCAAAATCCTGCTGACTTTCTTGCCTGTCAGGCATCTGCCATGGACACATCTCACGCAAGCAGTTTTCCCTCTCCACATCCCTCTTCCACTCTTGTAATTGTGTCATCATAGAAGGTGCTAAATTCCTTATTTAGAGCATTAATATAGTCACAATCAACTACCTGCTAAGTAAAATTATAGCGGAGCAGAGAAGGAAGTCACTGTGTGTGTTGTAATCCGGCCTTCTTTGTGCTTTGTTTATGTAGCCGGTCCAGCTAACATGCACTAACATGCACATGCATGTTAGTGCATATGATTCCCTGTATGAGTGGCCCACTCACACAGGGAGCTAAAATAGCTGATAACGCATTGGCATTGTCGCCAAAGCATAGCATCCGCACTCCGGTTACCCACAAGGTTAACACTGTTAGCTCTCTCTCTCTAGCTGTCGCCATGGTGAGAGCCGTTGAGAAACAACAGATATGCTCTGATTTTGGAACTTAACATCTTTAATGGTCATACTTATGTACACAAAGCAAGGAGTTACTGCTATCTAGAAGTGCTTGTCATTCACATTAACTCAGTAAACCCATCTGTTAGTTGCACATACCCTTTGGTATCCAGAATCATTAGTCATGTCGGCACTAATGACGCGTCATCTGTGTCACAGAAACTAGAGACTGAATTTAAAATCCTCATTTATTGGACCCCCCTTTTGACGCAGGTGACCATTTTAATTGTGTCTGGACCAATCACTGCACCCTGATACCGTTGTGCTCTTGGGATAAGATATATGGTTGGAGAAATAAGAAAACATTAGCTTTAAACTTATATTTGACTCGACTTGAAAGACCAAGACGTAAATGGGAGCCAAACGGCTGGTTAGCATTGAGGCGTTCAAGGAATAAATTGATAACTGCAATCTCACTCAGTGGACATTTTGTTGCTGCGGGCCATTTGTTTGAAGATGATTGCACACTGCCTCAGCCTTTCACTGCTGATGACAGACGTAAAACCTACTACCCACAGATGTTAAAATGAGTTTGTCAATCTAAAGGCCTCTACTGGTTGGTGAATTATTAACCAACCAGGTTATGTTTTTTTAAGGTTAATCGGCGCTATTCTGTAGTTGTTGCACATATCCATCAAAGGTCAATTAAAAAGTTACACTGGAACGTAATGTAGGACGTCATACAAAAAAAATGCAAACAGAAAATATGGATAAATAATTTGGTTTTACTTACATCATGAGGGTGTATGGGGCAGATCAACTAAAGAAAACAACTTTGCTCAAATTAAATTTTTGCTCTGCTCCGTTGCGATGGCAGCATTAAGTAGAGATCAGCATCATTCATCAAATCACTCAGATTATCCCCAGAAGAAACACGGTATTGTATGAACTGGCTTCAGATGCAAGTATTCCCTGTGAAGATCTTGTTTCAGCACAAATTGAACATGATGAACTACGCCCTCGTCGTTACCCTTGTTAGCTTTGCAGCGAGTGCACAAAGCCCATCTGCGTTTGCTTCAAGACTTTATAAAACACAGAAGGAGTAGCAGCCACATCAGATTGCTTTGCTCAAATTTGGCGTCACATATAGGACCAGAAGCACATTTAGTATTCTGAAAGTAGCTCCGAATCAGAGGAGTGACAGAATGATGGCACGAACTGCAGCACCCAGTGCAGCACGTGCCAGAGAATCATAAACTGTGCGAATACATGCGCATCTCTTCTGCTCCAATCTGTCACACATAAACACAAACACACACACACACACACTGAACTTTGTCCTTAAGCTCTGTTGATCTGCCTGTGTACTTAAATCTCAGTTCACGAGGAAGCTCTCTGTGCACATCTGCCAGGGATCTGGTGTCGTATCACTATCTTGCTTCTTCCCGATGAGTTGTGACATAACTGTCAACTGAGTGTGTGTGTCATGGAGGCATGTTTGTGCACACGATATGATACAAGCAATCGTGTGTGCATGCATGCATCATTTGCTTTTGCAGCTTGAGCCCATGGCTATTTCCAGTCCTCCATTCAGACTTGTTAAACATCTGCTTGTGCTTGTCTTCCTGTCTCAACAGTATGTGTATGTCTATATGATCCAGTGGTCAGGGTAAGAGGCTTGGGCTGCATACTAAGTCAGCTTGTCATATAGGGGCTGGTCTTAGGGGAGAGTCCCTTCTCATAATTTCTAATGCTTGCCATCTTCTCATACATGGCCCCCAGACTGGAGGGACTCTGTTATCCAGCACTCTTTCTATCTCTTTCATTCTTGCGTACGCAGAATGACCTTTCACTTGGTTGCCTCTTCTGTTTCTCCCTCTTTCCCTTTGCCTCCTCTCTCCTCTTCTTTTGCTCTCCAAATTGTTCTCACCCCACCAACTCCTCTCCATTCACCTCTATTTCCCCTTTTGCTCTTTTCAGTTACCGGAACAATTCTTTTAAATTTTGCCCTTTCCTTCACCCGCCTGTTCCTCAAAATATCATCCTCTCGAGTCACTGTATAGGAACTGTTGCAGAGAAATAACAGCTTTAACTTTGAGTGCAACATTCACTTGTGTATGGAGATCTCTCTCTCTCTCTCTCTCTCTCTCTGGAAACTTCTTAAAGTTCCAGATTTTTTCTCATTCTCCACTAGTGCAGAGAATGATGATTATGGTAATGATGGCGGAGATGATGATAGTTTGGTGACAATACAAAGGATGTTGGAGGCATATTAACAATACTCAGGCTGCTGTAGCTAACAACAATATTGTGTTAATACGGTTGTAATTCTGCAGTATTGCCTGTGACATCTGACGTTAACAGTTTTGTTTTTGCAGTAGAAGCTTTCTGTCATGCTTACTTATTTAGCACTCTGCAAATCCCAGGTGTGTGTGTGTGAGTCTCCCTCTGAAGAATCTGCCCTTTGTCAGCCTTGCTTATGTATTTTGTTTTCTAAAGGTGCGGTTCAGGGGTTCAGAGCATTAATAAAGTGGCAAGCAACTGTCTGCTATGTAAAGACATAGTGGAGTAATGTCTAGCTGAGCAGAAAATGTATTTGCTCCTCGCCTTGACATAACCGTGCAGGCCGTGGTGCTTTTAGAGCTCGTTCGTTCCCCACTGGTTAGCTCACAGTCGCCGCTCTGCACTGCTCTTATACATTGGTTTCAGCTGATTAGAGTCCTGACCAACTGTGTCATTGCAGAAGCGTAGTAACCACTCTCCCATTCCCCATTAGGTAAACACTGTAAGCTCTTTCAGCACTTTTGCTGTAGTTTACAGTAAAAGCCGTCACCATGTTGAGAGGCAGTCGAAATGCTCCCGTTCTTGTATATCAGTCAGCTAGGATAAAAAGGAACTTTTTCTTATCTGATTCAGACATTCAACTTTCTTTTCCGACTTCAGCTTTTGTCTTCTCATCTCCCTCCTCACTGCCTATTAACCTTCAAGTCCCAATATCGGCATTATGTCCTGTGCTCTTTCTTTTCATTTCTCCATTCTCCTTTATGTTCCTCCCTCATAATGCTGCTTGTCTCCCCTCTCCCTTCTTTAATTGAACAAAATAAAATTCTCCCTCTTGTTTTTGCTCGTTCAGATCCAGAGCAGTGTACTGCAGCCGCCACTCACAGAGGAGCACAAGCAGAGAGTGAAGGCTGTGATGGAGTCCCTCGGCCTACAGATGCCAAGCGAGAGCTGCAGCCCCAATCTGCCCGGCAACATCGTGTATCCCTCACCTGAAGTGAAACACGCATAAACACCTGTGAACACAACACACTCACATGCTGACATGATCACAACAATGTCACACATTCAAACATGCTTCTGTATGTTTCTGACAAGCTGAAACACACTCTTAGCACACCTTGAAAGATACCCACGCTGTACTTTAAATGTAAGAAGAGCATCTTGATTGATTTTCTCTGGCCATTCATTGAATGTCTGTGTTTTGCTTTTCACTCAATCTCTTGGACAGTGTGTTGTACAACACAGGGTTGTTACTGTAGTTCAGTCAGAGTCAGTACTTAAAGGCTCAGTACATCTGTCGTGTTCATTGACTCTCACACGTTCTTCCTTTCACCCACCCACTCACTCAGTCTCTGTCTGTGCAGCTTGATCCAAGCTTTATTGGCTGCTGTCTTACAAAAACAATATTGTCATATCACATTAATTGTAAATAAATAAATGAAGCAATAGCTTGATACAAAAAATATATTTAGGCACTTAAAGTAAACACAATACACACATTTAGGTGAAACCGAATTATGGTGTCTTTTAGTTACTTTCTGCTTCCTCCTTAACTATTGTCCTCAGGCGTGTTGGAGATGTGTCCATCTGTCTGTCTGACTTTACAGGGAAAGCAGGCTGATGTTCCGGCAAACTGAAGTTATTATGGCTGATATTGCTATTCCCTCAAGTTGGCAATTCGTTTTATTGTTCACTTATTGTTCCATACTTTTACTAGATTTACCTAGTGGGTTTTCCGTTCTGCTCATAAAGCAGCTAATGCTCTTGCCTACATTTGACACGTGTCACAGTGAAATAATTAACTGCATGTTATTGAAAGTATTTACAATCTGTGATCAATTAAAGATCAAAAAAACATTTGTTTCTTTGTTATAGGTTTTATAGGATAGAATACCCTTACGCACACTATACCAGTCTCTACTACAATAAACCACCTACTATATAGCCAAGTTTTTTCCATGGATTCTGTAACACAAACGTATTTGACCTAATTGAAATGATTCATGCGATCCACAGAAGTAATTGACCTGATCATAGCAGCGATGATCTTCACCCCACACCTCACACCTCAGGCCTCAGCTCTACTCTTTAATTTACCCAGGCAGGAGGCTTAGTCCCAGTGAGGGTCACAGTTGTAAATGACCCAGGTCTGTAGGGACTTGTTACCCATCAGCACCTTCACAAAGCTGTCAGTTTGTGAGAGTGTGGCACCATGCAGGCCACTGGGTGTGTTTGATGGTGAATGTGAGGTGGACAGTTGTAAAGCTGATGTCCATGGAAGTGTTGAGTGGAAAACAAGAGAGACTTCTACACCAGATTCATCTTAAAACAAATGTGACATTTATTGTAGGATAACAGGAGTATATCGCCCAGCAGTTATACGTGCACGGGCCTAGCAGTACTGAGAAGTTCAGCAACTAAAAGGCGCTTAAACAGAGTGCGCATCATGTTATATAGACTTTTATGAGTTGAATATGATAGGTCCCTAATAAAGGAAGGCGGCTCTTGGTTTAGACTTTCTGAGGGCCTTATCAGTTAGTGAAACTGGGTTTCTTTGATCTGGTTTCTCTGCAGCATGAGCTCATCCTTCTTTAAGTGTCTCTGTTCCTTTTCCATCGTACGGCCAGGCACTAGAACGCCCTGACCGGAGTATTTGACCTTCAAAGAGAACTCATAACATTTACCGCAATGTGCACAGTGATAGTGTGATGTGAGAGCATGAACAAAATATACTGTGCTCGATATTTGTATGTGTGCATTTATACATATGAATGTAATATTTACATGACAGAAGCTTTGGTGATGTCAAAGTGTGGAGAAAATCTTTAAATATACTTCTCTGTAGAGGACCTTTAACTGTAACGGCCACTGATTATCTCTGGATTAAGTTCCAGGAACAAAATAAATGTAATTGTTGGTAAGTAAAACTCTTAATTATTTGGTAGTGGTGAGTCAGTCAGACAGGACAAGTGTTCATCAGCACCTTGAGATTTCTTTGTATTTTAAAGTGTGCTATATAAATAAAATCCATTATTATTATTATTATTATTATTATTATTATTATTATTATTTAATTGAAATCAAATCAAAAACAAGTACTTCTTTAAAATGTACTCAAAATTAAAGCTCTTTTTTTTCCTACAATTTCACAAAAAACATTATCATAAATATGTCTTGCACATCATTAGTATCTAAAAAAAAAAAAAAAAAAAAAAAACACGAGATAAACGCGACGCACAACACGCTCTGGTGGCGTCCCCCTCTAAACCCTCCGTGCGGAAACAACATCCTCCTCCTCGGTGAGCGTCCGCTGGCTGTCATTCGTCCAAGGCGAGCCAGCCGGTGCGATCGTGGCGCTGGAGGACTGGAGCAGCGAGAGCAACGTGTACACGAACCCCTCCACACCCGAGGACCCAGAGGGGCCACACTGAGGATCCAGAGGGGCCACACTGACTGTCCCGTCCAACCAAAGACAGACTAAACGGCACTTCTGTGGTCGCTGATCTCTGCCGTGTGTCGCCGCCGTTTCTCGGTACAACACCGGTGAGTGGCGACTTTGTGTGGCTGTAATGTGCAATGCTTTCATCCGTTGAATCACCTGAACTGATGAATCCAGCTGCGATGACGGGCTGAATCTGTCGAGGAGCGACTTCAAATACTTGTTCAATTCCCGAAAGCGCTCCCCTGGAGGAACCCTTGTATACATGATTGTGATGTAGTGTTGCAGAGCGGATCTAGATCACTAATAGATGGGGTTTTTACGCCACAGTTTGATACTAAACGCGTTATTACTGGATTACAATTAAGTGAATGAACTCGTTATCGCGGGTCAGGTAGGGTTCAATCAATTAAACAATGCTTAATTGATCTTTATCTAGGCTCTGCCATCACCATCACCATGTCCGTGCCTCTGCATGAGTGATAACAGGGAGCAAGAGAGAGAGAGAGAGAGAGAGAGGAGATGATGTGTGTGGCTGTGGAGTAGTGGAGAGCAAGGTAGTTCTCCAATCAGAGGGTCGGTGGTTCGATACCCGGCTCGATGTGTCCTTGGGCAAGACACTTAACCCCAAGTTGCTCCTGAAGGCCATCGGTGTGGACTGGATGATGAATGTTAGTTAGAGTCTGATGGTGGCACCTTGATGGTAGCCTGTCATCAGTGTGTGAATGGGTGAATGATATGTAACATACTACTGACTGTAAGTCGCTTTGGAGAAAAGCGTCTGCTACATGACTGTAATGTAATGTAATGATGTGTCAGTCCTTGAACCTCAAACCTCCCACAGCAGGCTGCAGCCTGAGGGGGATCTGGATCCTCTGCTGCACATCCAGCTGTCTGATAGGCATCTTGCATGCTCCATCCTCTCAGGAGGCTCTTTCCGCCTCAAGGGCTGGTTTTTGCCTCTTGAAGTTAATGTCAGAGTTGGTTGGTTGGTTAACAGTTTGGACCGTTTCCTGCTTTTTATTGAGGATTATTTTCTCCTTCTCTTCTTGTCCTGCGGGATTAGAGAAGAAATTGCAGATATTGCACTGCATCTTACAATATCCGATGCATGTTTTCACACCACAGAGGAATTCAGAGTGGAGCTATATCTTCACCGCTGTGTAGTACGGTTAGACATGCGAGCCTACTTATGTGAAGAAGCTGGAACCAGAGTCTCCCACACAGGAAATACAGCTTCAGCCCCTCTGCCACTGGAGGTTGTATTTGGCAGAGCAGAAGAAGAAGAAAAAAACTCCTCCGGCCAAAAGATTTACGTGGGCTTACACGGCTTCAGCATGAACTACTCTGCCTCCAGATCTACCCCGTGGCGAACACACCTCACCCACCTTGAGTGCCACATTGACAGACCAAATCTGAGCCAGGCCCTCCCACCTCGGACGCTGACCGGCAGTGGGTCATATGGAGGGAAATCCATCCAAAGCACACTTCTCACAGAGCAGCTGTGTAGTATTGCTTGTTCTAAAATGTGTACGTGCTGTTGTACACCTCAAGCAAGAAAGGTGTTATTGCCGTTATGACCACAGGCTGAAATCATGTTATGTTAGTGCGTTTTCTCACGTCTCATTTTCTCCCCCATGCAGCCAAGCATACGAATCAAGGAGCACTTGTGATCTACATTGTACTGTGTCACAGTCAGGTGTAATCTGACCCTAATACGTGGGTGATTTACCGGTAGGGTTCTCCTGTGACTTAGATTTCCTCGAATAATCATCCTGTATAATCAGTGTTTCCTGCTTGCAGTTAATGGATGCATTCAGAGTCTCATCTCTGGGCCGCCCATGCCACATTAGAGATGATTGATCCGCTCCTAATGTCCTTCTTCTTTAACGTCTCAGCACTTTGCCCAATTGCACGGAAAACGTCAGCTATGTGTTGACTGCATTAAACGGTGCTGGTGGCAATAACCTTTTTTTCTAGCCCATAAATATCTGTCAAGAGCCACATGGCTGACTGCATGGAGGCACACGGGACCATCAAATAACTGGACTAGCCGCTGCCACCGGAGAGACGGGGCGCCTTTCTCCTGGGCTGTTATCTAGAAATATGGAGGCTTTCGACCAGCACTTAAGGATATTTAGTGCCGCATTTCTCAGAAAGCTGGGAAACTACCCAAAAGATCTTATCAGAACGCACAAATTGGCCTTAATCGAACATTGTCCTCACTCAGCTGTCTTCGAGAGCACTCGTTTCTGCTGACTCCGTAAGAAAAAGGAAAAAGTATTGTTGTTTTATTTCTAAATAAGAGACCACCACTTCAAACTAAAGAAGTCGCAGTTAGTCGCCTCTATTTCCACTCATTCATTTGAATCATATCTTGAGATCAACTGTCAGATTAGAGTCTTTGGACGGTTGTCATGCCGTCATCGGGGTCTGCTGTAAAAGCAGAGCAGCAGTGAAACAGGAGGAAGTTGTAGTAGGAAATGATCGCTGTCGATCACGTTCCCAGCACTCTGTGGAGGGATGGTGTGTTTGTCTAGGAAGCATATGCTTTCCTCCTCTGATTTATGTGAGGATTCTTAAGGGGGCTCATTCAGTCTCAATTAACATTCATACCCGAGACGTTTGCTCGCTTCCTACTAGTCCTTCAGGCTCAAGCTTCGTCAGGCGTGCACTTGCAAAGATTAATTCTGTCGGTGCAAAATCAAGTTCCCTGGCGCTCATTATCCCCTCGCACGGGCTCTCTATCGTTCACTCTCTCCTGACTGTGGGTCTTTACGTTTTTTACCGCTGTGTCTTTGCAAAGATACCAGCAAATTAAATATTCACCAGGAAAGCTGTTGTTTCCTGCAGGGTCTCGCCTTCACACTCCTCTGGACGCCCCTCCACTTATCTCTTGCCCTCCTCCTGACTCTCCCAGCAGGCTCCTCACCCCCACCCGAGCACCGCAACCCCTCAGCATCCCTCTCGTGGTGTCATTGATGGAAACCTTGCTAAATTATGCATGAATTATGTGAATTATATCTTGTTGCTTTTCATCAACATTGTCTCCCCCTCCCTCCCTCCAGTCCCTACTGTTTTTTCTGCTAATGTTTTCTTAAAAATTGGCTTTCATCAAATTTTCATTAGACGAGGCCCTATTTTTAGCTGTTGTATTTATTTCCTTGCTCTCACACCTCCCTCTCAAATGTAAAAAAAAAAGCATCTGAGGGAGAGAAAGTTGCAACTGGATGATAAATGTTTGGAAGGACCACGGCCTTGAGTGGAGAGACCAGGGGGACGAGGGAGAAGCAGGAGCAGAGAGGGAGTGTGATACAGAGATGGTAAATGTTCCTCTTGGGGATTACGCAAGTGCCAGACATCAGATGTGTCTTTTTAAAAAGGGAACATAAGGAGCCCCTCTTCAAATGACAACTCCCCTCTTTTGCTCCATATTGACCACTTATCCCCAGCATGTCTCTCTCTATATCTCGTATTTCACACAAGTATCACAAGAGGGACTGAGCCATTCTAGCAGCTTCGGAAGAAGAAAAAAATGCCTCATGAATAAGAAAACAATTTTCAGATGAAAGTGAAATCTTGGTATCAAAAGAAAACCTGTTCAGCGTGACACTCACATTCAAAAGAGTTCTGCTTTTGAGATGTACAGTCTAGACTCTGTAGCCTGAAACAAATTGAAATCACAATCTATAAGTGTAACATCATGGCTTGTCATCTTTTTTTTTTTCAGGAGAGTTCCCCTCAGCTGACCATGCAGAGTGTGTGTGCGCTGGTAATGGCGCTCGCCGCTGCCGCCCTCGTCTCGGCGGACTCGGACTCGCACAGACTGAGACATGACTCCAACCTGGACATCTGTATCCTTCTGCGTGTCTGCCTCTGAGTGTGTGTGTGTGTGTATGTGTAATTGTGTCAGTGACTTTCCGTGCCTTTTTTAATGTGACAGATGGGTGCATGAGAAAGCATTTATGTAAATGACGCCCATGTGGAGAACGTGTGTCCTCCTGAGCCACTCTTATCAGACAAGCGGCTGTTTGAGACCAAGAGGAAAGATCAACTGAACGCGCTGAAGAACCTGGTAGAGCTGAACGACATCAACCAGCAGTACAAGATCATAGACATCATGCTCAAAGGACTCTTCAAGGTAGGGTGTGTGTGTGTGTGTGTGTGTGTGTGTGTGTGTGTGTGTGTGGGTGTGTGTGTGTGTGTGTGTGTGTGTGTGTGTGTGTGTGTGTGCTCTCACATCATATGCTCACACAGTCTGTAGGCAGCAGCAAAATCAAGCACAGACAAGGCCACTAGTATATTAAAAAAAAAACACTAACTGCAACAGTTACTTCAAAGACCTGGAGCTCGTGCTCTCAGCAGATTGAAGGGATGACGAGGTTCTTAGAGCGACAGAGAATCAAAGGCTTCACATCCAATGGTAACATTCATCAGCATGCATCCTCGCATTCATTTGAATGTTAATTCAGACTCAGCCGCTCGGAGCTTTGCTTTACAGTACGCCTCCTTCTCTCCCAGAGGACGGTTATCTATGCATCTTTCAAGGACAACCGACGTAGTCAACCTTCAGTGGCTGGAAGACATTGTCAGCATTTCTATACCGCTCTGTGTATGACTGTGTGTGTGTGAGAGAGTAAGTGCTTAACAGTGTTCCTGCTTATTACTCTTCCATATACTATCCCTGATAGACGCTGACTGATCTCAGATGTCTGTTTTTGCACAGTGTGTGTTTTAACCACAATATGAAACGGCGTCTTCGTGTCTAGCAGATTCACTGCCTCCCCTGGTAACGGCAGTAAAAGTGCCGTGTAAAATATGATGGGAATACATTTTCCTTTAAGATCTTAGCTGTATTTCTCCCCTGAATTACAACAGCAGGATGAATACCCAGCTAAAAGTGTAAAGTAAATAAACCTGTCTATTGAGCTGCGTTTTATTTATTTTTATTCCTTAGGTGTTGGAGGACTCGAGACAGATCCTGGTTGCGGCCAACATGCAGCCTGATGACCCTTTCCCAATGGACGATAAGATCAAAGAAGGTCTGATTCCCTTTTTACACCTCAGCTGTTTCATCATTTAATTTTCTTTTCGCTCTTGCTCTACTTATATAAGCCACTTTATTTAGCAGCCTCTCTAGTGTGTCTTTCACACTCTGATTCTGTCTCCAACACCTCTGACTGGTTTGTCACCCGTTTCTTAAAGCTCCACCTCGTGTCACTCTTCCTTTCTTTCATCCTTATCCCCCTTTGGTGCCAATAATATGAGCTTTCACATCTATCTGAATGTCACGAAGATCAGCTTCCCCTATTTTTCAGGCTTATTCAACGCCACCACCTATTTGAGTGTTCACTGAACTAAATCATCCATTGCTTGAGCTGCACTCTTCCCTTTTGTTCTATTGATCAGCATGCTTTGTGTTTTGTTTTTTTAAGCACATGTATACAGCGTCAAAGTATTGCTCTCGCTGTCTCATTTATTTTAATTAACCTACCTGTTTCTCTCTGTTCTTCCACGTCACTTCAGCTTATTCCCACGTGGTTGAGAATACCGCCTTCTTTGGCGACGTGGCGTTGCGCTTTCCCCGTATTGTCCACCACTACTACGACCGCAACACTGACTGGGACGGTCTGCTGCGCTGGGGCCTGAATTTCTGTAACCAGACTGGGGTTTTCACAGGAGGAGCCCACCAACATGTCCTCACCCTTGTAAGACAACACCTACCCTGTTCTTACCTCTTATAACTAACGTTTCCTGTTGATAAGTAGTGACACACTTCTGATGTCTTTTGCAGTAAGGGTGTTAAAAAAAAAGGTTTCTATTGTATCTTTGCATGCAAACTGTAAAACGTTTTTTGACTGGCTGTAAAAATCTGTGAGATCTCCATTATGCATAGCTAAACAGAAAGAGAGTGTTGCTTAGACAACACTACTGAGAATGAGAACTCAGACCCTTTGAACAGGCTAAAAGTAAATGCCTCAAAAATATGAAAATAATCACAATATTGAAGTTGATTCAGTTTAGTTTATTTCTTACAATTTTCTGTCTTTTTGAATCCAGAGCAAAAATGTTGATAATACTTGCTTGTGGATGAAGTCTATATGCAGAACACAATATCAGTGCATGATGATATAAACCAGTGAGAACATGGAAAACAGTTCAATGCTATATAGCGCGCGGTGGAATAAATGTGACGCTGTGATGTAGAGACTGCAGTGCATTCTGCTGTCATGTTGGGTGCACAACACATCCTCAGTGTCAGCTAACACCGCTCTGCCATCACCGCTAAATGTGTCATTTGTCATCATCAAATTTGTCCCCATGGATTGTGGCCTTTTGAAATTTAAAAGAGCAAAGCGGATAAAATGGTATTCTCTGTGTGGGTTAATGAACTAAACTCTTGCAGGATTAATCTGTGACCTTAGCAGTGTGCCAAGAGGATTATAGTGCGGATAAATGCTGAGACTGGAAGCAGCAGCAGTGAAAGCGTGCCTCAGTAACACCACTCTGAGTTTAGTTTGCTTCTGATCCTTGACTGCGGCGATACTCAACTTGCCAGGGGCCAGTTAATGAACAAACATTAATAATATTCATCAGGTCAAAATTAATGTGGTGCTCCGGTTTCCTCCCACCCCCAAAACATGTATATTTGTATGTATGTATGGCACTATTTTTATTTGATAAACAAGCTCTATTAGTCTATTTTAATGATTTTTTTTATGCACTGCTTACTTAAATTGACAGAAAAAAATCCCCATTGTGTATCAATTTATTATCATAGTGAATTAGAAATGGAATCTGCCCTACCCCATGCGATTGTACTTGGAAGAAATATCGATTTTGTCTGCAGCTGCTTTTTAGCTGCAGAGTAAGCGATGTGACCGAGTCTCATTTTCATTCCTTATCTCTCAATCTCTGTTGAAGAATTGATAATGTGCCCTCTCTTCCTCTTTTCCTCTGTCATTTGTCTATTCCGCTCATCTCTCAGATGTCACAGGAGCTGGGAATAACGGAGAAATCTCCAGACTTTATAAACCCGTACCGCACAGAGAGAGACGATGTAAGTATGATTATTATCATTATCTCTTAATGATCCATTAACAGTCCAGCAACCCCCAAAGTTACCGGTAACAAAAGTAACACAGACAGATCTTTACTTTATCATACCGTTTTTTTAATAAAGAGTCACAGACTAACGATATCTCTCACATAGAAATCCATCTCTCTAACCCTGTCTCATCTGCTTCAGGTGCTTCACACTGCCGAGGCTTTCCAGAAGATCTTGAGGGAGGAGGAGAAGAGGAGGAGGAAAGAAGAGAAGAGGAAAGAAATAAGAAAAGGCCCTCGCATCTCCCGCTCCCGTAACGAGCTATAGCGCTGCACCCCGGTGCTGGTGGAGAGCAGAGAACAAGAGGAAGGAGCTTACGCACCATCCACAAGGGGGGGGCTTGACTTGTAGACTCCAGGCAACAGTGAAGGAAATAAAAGCTGTCTTCACTTGTAAAAAGCCAGGTGCTCTGATTAAAACAAGAGAGGAACCCTCAAGGTCACACAAAAAAGTAATGTGTCAGTTTCTGGCTGAATCTAACCTTGTATAGGAGGTAAAGACGTCTCTGGAATAGGAGTTGATAAGGGAAACTCATTTTTGATAACTTGAGGATTACATAAATGTACTTTGGAATATAATTAATTTAAATATAATCTTTAAAAAACTGCAAAACCCCACTGTATTGTGTCTGGTCTAGATTTAATGTGTCTAAAACCCATTTGCTTAGAAATACGTGTTTGCCAAATCTAAATTTGTCCTCATCTCATTCAATTGGGTCTGTTTGTGGTTAAGTTGAGCTTTGATTGATGATGGAATACAGTTTAGTTTTTGTTCCTTGTTCCTTCAACTGAGTTCTGTGGGAATTTCCAAGAGGGATGTTTATAAGTTGGCAGATTTATGTTCTTTATTGCTGCTCAAAGGTTTTAAGGACACATTTGATGTTTTGTTGCCTGAAGGACAGTTTTCTTTAATTTGTTCATTTTCATTTATTTTTGGTTAATTTGATCACCATTAAAGAAATCATCAGTGTATTTGTTTTTTTTTGTTTTTTAAATCTTTTTTACACAAATTTCGTTAGTTGTTTCAGTTTAGTGACCTTTAGTTAATAAACAATATTGTATCCTGTTAGAACTATGTGTCACCCATAATTACAGTATATAAGACCTGCACCTGTTTTGGTGCTATTTTTTGTTGTCTTTTTCTGTTTATCTTTGCTGGAAATCTACATATTTTAATGGTTTAGATTTATGGAATTGAGATTGATGTAATTTTGAAATTGTATTAAGACTGTTATAAAAACTATATGTATATTCAGAGAAAGAATATCGTTGCTGCAGAATGAACAAGCCATTTTGTTATCAAATCTAATGAAATAAAGTGACTCTGATATGTACAAAAAACATCTGTATTTCATATCACTACAGTGTGTGTTTGTGTCACGGGTAGTTGCACAGATCAGCCACCAGGGGGCAGACCGTCACCAAACCGACTGCAAAGAAAGTCCAATGTTTATGTTTGGGAGGTTGAACAGAGCTCAACATGTAGCTTCACTCAGAGGAAAGAACTAAGTTAGAGCTTGAATCAAGGAAAGAAACGACGTGTTTAAACACAACTGAGACCAATAACTTTGACTCTGGTAAGATGACTTTTATCTCACTGTGTCGTGATAGTTGCTGTTTTCGTCATAAATTAGCAACTTGCTAAGGCTAGCTTGTTAACATGGAATTAGCTTTTGGCTGACTATATTTGTTGACATTAGCTAGCTTAATAATACATAGCAGGGGCTACAGCATTGCATTGTGGGATTAAACGTGATCTTTGCTTTTGATGTCTGATCTTAGCTTCAAGGTTTCTTATATAAACATCATACCTAGGTTAGCTACTGTGAGCTAACCTATTCAGTTGAAACGTTTTGTTTGTGTCCAGCACCGTCCTCACAAACACGGAATGTTCCAGTGCTTTTCACACAAAACAAGGCTTGTTTTGTCTCCATGAGCTTGTGTCACTGCAGTTACCCTGTCAATATAAACAGCTATAGTCTCAGTGAGTTACAGACACTTTCTGTTGTGCTGCTTTCCCCACAGGGTATTGGGAAGAGAAAAGGGAGCCAGTGAATATGGAGGGTGAGAAGGAAGAAGAAGACTCTGACACCAGATGGAATGAAGAGCTCAGGCTGGTCCTCATCGGAAAGACCGGATCTGGCAAGAGTGCGTCTGGAAACACCATCCTTGGCCGGAGGCAGTTCCTGTCACAGATCAGTGCCAGCTCTGTCACTCAGATTTGCCAGCTCGGGAGCACTGAGATCTCAGAGGAAGAGGATGCTGAGGAGGAAGGCCGGACTGTCACACAGAGGAGGATGAGGAGAGTCACAGTGGTTGACATGCCGGGGTTCGGAGACACTCACCTGAGTGTGGAGCAGATCCATGCGGAGGTAGCCAAATGTGTGTCTCTCTCTGCCCCTGGGCCACATGCGTTCCTCCTGGTGGTGCCGATAGGACGCTATACGGACAATGAGAACCAGGCTGCCTGCGGGTTGACCAGGATATTTGGGGAGGATGCAGTCCGTCACCACACAGTGGTTCTTTTTACCAGAGGGGATGACCTGGAGGGCATGGGGATTGAGGATTATCTGAGGGAGACTGCACCTGCTGGTCTTATGGCTTTGATTGACAAGTGTGGGGGCAGATACCATGTACTTAACAACAAAGACCCCGGTAACTCAGTGCAGGTTACAGAACTCCTAATGAAGGTGGACAAGATGGCAAAGCAGACTAGACAAGGGTTTTATACCAATGTCATGTTTTTAGAAGCAGAGGCTGCCATCAGGGAGGAGCAGAAAAGGATGTTGATGGAGCGAGGGACAGCAGAGGGGGAAGAACAAGAGGGTAACGATTGCAGCATGGAGGAGGAAGCTAAACTTGCTAAAAGGAGAAAGTGCGACTTGGAGTTTAACAGAGCAGATAGCACAGATAGAGGACCAGAAGGGGTCAGGAGGAGGGAGTTTGAGAGAGGAAATGTAGAGGATTTTAGGGTGGAGAGGTGGAGAGAGGAGAGCAGAGGCAACCCCTTCAGCTTCCTGAGAGACAGAGCTGAACGTTGTAGGGACCAGTTCAGAGGCGGGCACAGGGCTGTGAGCAGGCGCCAGTCCGTCCGCTCATCTCTGCTTCACTTGAGGAGGGAGGCTGCGCTGTCCGCTAAGGTGCTGGAGAGAGTTAAGATCCTGGTGGCTGCTGGAGCCACGGGCATGGTGGTGGGGGCAGTGTTTGGGGTAGCTGCCCCATTAGCAGCTGCGGCAGGCGCATCATTTGTGGGGAACTCGGTTGGCTTTGCTGCGAGTCAGTTTGCTGGGATGTCTGTAGCGGGAGGCACAGGTGCGGGGAAAGCTGTGGGGGCCATAGTGGCGGCAGCCTCAGGGAAAACCGCCCTGGCTCTGGGGGCAGCAACAGGTGGAGTTTTGGGTGGTTCTGTTGGAGCCATTGCTGGTACTGAAGCTGACAGTCCTGGGGAGGGTGCTCTGGATGCCCTGGGGCAGGTTAGTCTCATAGGGGCTTCTGTGGTGGGAGTGGCAGCAGGTGTGGGAGGCACCATGGGAGCTGGGGCTGCTTTAAGCGCAGCTCTGGAGGGAGCAGCTTTCAGCACAGCAGCACTCGGTGGAGCTGAAACTGCATCAGTAGGTGCAGCAGGACTAGCTAATGCCTCTGTAGCTCAGAGCAGTTTAGCCTCAGCAGCAGGGCAGCAGGCAGTGGCCACCGTAGGAAGTGTAGCTGCAGGTACTGGGACTCCTCCGTGTGCTGCAGCCGGAGCAGCTTTAGCTCAGGAGATGGCAGCGAATGTCCCACTGGCTGCTGGTGCTCCCGGTGTTCTGTGTGGCTTAACTGGGCCCAGTGTGACATCAGTGGCCAGCAGGGCTGTGTCAGATCCCTGGGGCACCGTGGCGGTATCGACACGCATCGTGACTGCGGTGGCTGAGATAGGCAAGGCTGCAGCAGGCATTGCCTTGGCTGGTGGTCTGGTAGTGAAGGTGGTGAAGGAAAAAATAAGATGTGGCACAGGAACAACAGAAGCCAGTTACTCAGAGAAGAAGTCGTATGAGGTCTACTGGAACAAATAAATACAGGTTAAGACTGGAGTCATAACACAGGGAATGAGATTATATTCATATTTGTTTCCCTGGTCTTCTGATATAGTACTACACTCAGTAGCAGTGAAAGATATTGCTTTGCCACGGAAATGCAAAGCACCTCAACGATACAATCACAAATGATAATAGACAACAGAGAGCAGATATTGTAATTGCAGTATATTGGTTGGAACGGTTTGAGGGAGGCGAATGAGTTCAGTGACGTTTGCAATGTTGTGTGGGATGACTAATAAAGACAAACACATTTCCAACAAAAATCAATTTTTATGAAGTTATTCATCTCACAGTTGGTTGGTTTTGAACACGACCTAATGTCCTCAAACACATAATAAAAATAAAGAGAAAATTACTTTTGGGAACTGGGCTGCTGAAAATGTCGGTCACACAGTTCAGCAGTGTGAACTCAGTCGAATGAATGATATTATTTAATGAAGGTTTACAATTTGACTTATTTTAATCTTTTACTCTTTCTTAGGAAGAATCACTAAAAATAAGATATTTTGCTGGGTGAAAAAAACAATGTTTTAATGTAATTAAGCTTACTCATTACAGTAATGGGTGTTGTAAATGAACAAAAGGTCTGAAGTATTATATTTATATCCTCAGTGTTTGTACTTGCAGATGACAGTGGGTGGTTGCTTTGCAGTGTTTCACATCCTGTAATATGTACCCAAAATTTGAGTTTTGATCCAACCCTGATTTAAACTTCTGGAAATGTATCAACAGCTCAATGTTTACTTTGGTGAAGTGAATTAAACAAAAAAGTCAACAACTCTACTTCCAGTGAATGCATTGTCCTCATTTCATGTGTTCTGTTGTTCATTTGTTGTTACCTTTTCTGCTGTTACCTCACTTGATTTTAATAGAAAATTACCACAAGAACCTTTTTTGATAATCACTTTTAGGTGCTTGTGCTAGAGTACATTTGTGAAACTTTTTAAATCAGCTATATCATAGAACTGATGGTTGGATTACGTGCACAAATTAATAATTCAACTTTATTTGTATTTCTTTTATTTTTAAGTATTAAGCAGCTAATATACTAATAATTTCACTTTAAGTAAAACTTAAATGAATTACTTTTTGTATTTTAGTGCACAGTTGCTGCTTATTCATAAAAGATCTGACCTGAAGTATATATTTTTTAAGCATTAACGTGGTAAGAATCATTAACTCTGATTGGACACTAAGTGAACTTGTATATTTTTGTTATAGGGTATTGCATTTTTAATAAACACAAAATATACAATCTTCTATTAAGTAAAAGATATTGGGTATTGTATAATAGATGTGTTTATCATTTGCATTAACATGTCTCCAATATGTATTTAACGTTATCTATTGACTAATGTATTTATTAACATTAATTCCAAGGCACTTAGTTTGTCTAACTTGTTGTCATTAAAGACAGGGGGCGCGGTTTATTCAAATGACACAGAAGCTTCTGATGGTTGACGTACTATCAGACCACGGCAAATACGACCTTCTCATTGGCTGATGATGACTGGTCTCATGACAACAACAGCTTGGTATCGACCAATCAGATCCTGCTTTGAGCCACAGAGTCTGTTTGTGAATGACGTAATGAGCGTAAAACAAGATGGCGACGACTTAACCATATATCGGTGTGAACTAGTTTATCGACGCCGTTATCTGCCTCTCTTGGGGCTATTGTGTTGTCTTACGGTTGTGTTGAGCAGTCGATCTTCTCAGTAAGATTACGGGGTTGTGGGCGTTGCTGAACGCCACAGAATAGCCCGCAGGTGTTGTTTCTTTCCCCCCTGAGACCCTCCGGTGACAGCCGGGGAGGCGAGCTGCGAACACACAGGATGGACACCGGAGAGTACATCTCCACCATGGAGAACATGGACCCGACTTTAGCGGAATTAGGGGACGAATTCACCTTGGGAGACATCGATGGTGAGTAGTTGTGTCACTGCTAACACTGTCAAGTGTTGTCTGCTTGTTTCTAAGTCTTCTAAGCGGCCTGTTTCCCCTTCCTGCTGAGGAGCTTTGTTTGTGTTTGTATGAAGGCTGCACAATGTACAAAGTTTAGTCCTCAAAGAAGTCACGACACAGCTCTGTTTGAAAGGAAGTTAAGATGTATTACCCTTACAGGTCCTATTATGTAGTCAATACATGTTGAATGTTGCATTTGTCTGTTGCTGGGGTCAGTAAGATTTATTCAGCACAATAACACTTTGCAAATATCAACCGAATAGTAAATGAGTTAAGTAGGCAGAGTGATGTTTTCCATGAGGCAGAGGTGGTTTCAGCGTGATGTGTCATTCATCAGGAAACTGTCTATGTGGGCAGTGAAGAAGTGAGACACAAGAATGTAACTTGCTCATCAAGCTTCACTGGGATTTCACCATAAGTTAAGGGTCATGAGATGAACCATTTACATTTGTATTATTTAGACTTCTTGACTCCTATGTCAATATTTAAGATGCTTGTAGAATTGAATGAAGAAGACTTTTCCTCAGCATCTTTTCGAAGCTGATTCTGCAGAACCATTGGGCTGAGTTTATGGGACAACATCTCTGTAAAGATCCAGTCTGGGCTCTGTAGACAGGCTTTCAGTGAACAGCATCCCTGATCCAATCTCTCTCTCTCTCTCTCTCTCTCTCTCTCTCTCTCTCTCTCTCTCTCTCTCTCTCTCTCTCTCTTTTATCAAAACAAGTTTCTCCCTTGGGCACATTTTCAAAGGACTGGGCTTTTGGTGAAACGCTTGCCAGTGCAGAGTCACCAGATTTCCATTAGGGTGGAATTTTACTGAATGTCAAATCACCAGACCGCACTGATGGACCGGTGTGGGTGTGGGTGTGTTTGTGTTTGTGATGTCAGACGTGTGAGATGAACTCTGTTTCAAGGTAGAACCCTGTCTTTTTGCCTACTAGTGGACACAGCAGTGGGTTTATAACTCTACTTAATGAGATGATTTAATAAATAGTAATGATACTTACTGCACACAGGCTTATGAAACATTTCAGAACCTATTCCTGCCTTTGGTTTGGGGTATTAATTCTCTTTTCAAAGGGGGCCTTTAGACAGAGTGAGCAGACAACAAACCCTCAGGCACAGTTATGTAATCCCACATAATCATTGCCTGAAAAGACAGGAATGTACAGATTGTGACCGAGAGAGAGAGAAACGACAACTGAGGGTTGACTGATGAATTCACAGGCGAGCTGCAACAAAGACAGCCCACACTTGAGTTATTTTCTTCCCTCTGTCGCTGTCTGGCCACGGCTAATCGATAAGTTCACTTTTCCCGTCAGGCAGAGCAGCCAACTGCAGAATAAATGACTCTAGTAACATTAACCGTAGGCACCCCCTTCCTCTAATAATATACTTTATATTTGTTTGCTTTTATCATATGAATTTAAAGTCGTAACAGCCTCTTTCAAATCTTCAGTGATAGGTCTTATTGCTCTCCCTGTGGTTACTTCAGATGAGCCATGTTCATTGGGTGTAAGCCCCTGTAAGGGCTCATGCAGTTGACCCTATATTCATCTAGAACATTCTTCCTCTCCCAATTATTCTCTTAGCAACAGCAGCTCTGATTATACAACCTATTTTCTCTGCGCCTAGCAGCCTAGGAAACTGTCCCCCTTCGATGGATTTACCCTTTGTGTAAGCTTGTCTGAAGCTCTGGGGGCTCAGAGCTGCTTTGTCCTGTCTGTCATCAACAGTCTGCCCCCCATGGAGGTGCACAAGTGCATGTGCTCGTGTGTCTGCCTATATTCAGTGTGTGTGCATGTCCATGTGACACTGATAGGTAAAAGCTCCTGAGCAGTAAGGCTCAGGAAAGTTTATGGTCTTATAATGTTTCTATCTGAAACTGTGTCCTACACTCAATCAGGGCTGTTAAAAGTAGGATTCTGCATAATTTTAACCTGAACCATTATTGTTGTAGTTTTTGCCATTTAGAATATCCGTGTTCGGAAGTACTTTTACTTTTTATGACCCTCTCGCTAACCTCTCACTGTCAATAGAACTTCCTCTCACAGTCATTAGTACCATTAGAAGAACTACCGCCCTCGGCCAGCTGGTATTTTGTGTCCCTCGATCAAATCATTTTTTATGGTCATGAAATTGTAAAACAACTGAAAGGACATCTGTGTATGCAGATAAGAACACCTTTATTGTGTTATAAACTTCATTGAAATGCAACAAGTGGTGAGGTAACAGAAAGTTGCCTCTGTTGCTCAGAAACATGAGTAAGTTTTATTTCTCCACTGTGTCAACTTTCCAGCTTCATGCATCTATTCTGGTATCCTACCCCTTTAGTGTTTGTGGTCAAATCTATCACAATGACATAGAGAGAGATGACAAAATTATTTTTTTCATTCTCAGCTCTTTGAAAGCATGTGTCAACTGCTCCATGAATGATTTTGTTTAGACAAGGTATTAACATATTTAATGACAGACTGCCACTCCTTGCGTCTAATGAATCATGTCAATATAAGGTCACAAAGTACACTAGTGACTGGAATGAACTTCTACATGTTGAGCAAGGTAAACTCATTGATAATGTTAACTGTAACTTCAAACATCGTTTGGCTGTATGATATCCTGTATCTTAAACTCTCAGTGCTGTTGTTCATCTGTTGTACAACTTCCCATTCAGATTATTAGAAATGGCCGCGTCTGTGAGGGTAATCACTGATTTCATGTCCCTCTTAAAAATATCCATAACCATGTTCTGTTTGGTTGTCTGGTCGTGCTTTGCTGAACAGTAAGACTTAGTTCAAGGCTACAGCCTCTGTTTATTGACTCCTCATTGACCCTGATGGCTGAACCCATCTGCACTACGATCAGTCCTGGCAGCTTCCACCATATGGACCCTGTAGATCTGTCAAACGTCTTGAAGTACCAAAGTCCAGAGGGACTCTGAACAGCATGGTGTTATCCACAGTTATGAACAGGCTTGTGTTCTCTGGTCATCTGCTTTTGTCTCAGAGCTGACAAGACATTAGAGAGACTTTAACACCACATAAAAGAAACAAAGGATCACAGTATAAATAGTTGTATACTGTGATAGTGATACATTTCATTATTTTTTATTTTATTTTGGGGGAATTTAATTTAAAAACGATATACTCTGTATTTTTATTAAAATAAACAGACAAAAATGCTTAGTACTTGATCATAATTGGTGAAAAAATTCCCTCTTTTTATATCAATGAAAGTAGACTAAATATTAAAGGTGGCCTGTGGAGAGTAAATTCACACTAAAACACATCCTGTGTTTGCTTTAGGTCTGAAAAACATATTGAACGCATTTCCTTCCACATAAAACATGTGCACAAACTTTACATTAACAATAATGAGGAAAGGACTTGTTGCAGTTTTGCCAGTGTGGGCCTCATACATTTGCAAATTAGTGTATATTATTATATTGCAGAACCCAAACATTTGCCATCAAGTCTTAAATAAGTGACATAGTTTTTTGCATCTCTACTGTATTTAATAAACCATTTATTTAATTCTATTAGATGGTGTTTAACAACAGGAGCCCAATTGATCATCAATATATTGCCATCCATCCATCAGCTCTCTCAGTGCCGCTGTATTCTTTATCAAACTGCTGCCATTGTCTTTCGGGGCCATCAGTGAGATTACTACAAACCTTTTCAAGGTTATCTGTGTTATCTATCTGTGGCCTTTTGCTTTCAGTACAACGTTTTCACTGGTTCATGGCCAGAACAGTAGCTTCTTTCTGTGTGTGCATACATGTGCCAACTCAAGGCAACGTCAAAGAAATTCTCTGGGCTTTACTAGTCTTATCTGTTAATCGTAAACCACATTCACACATCTGGGCCAGGTCATTGGTGGAACAACCTTACCACCTTATGTCAAGTTTCAATCAAAGAGTAATTTTCAAGGACACTTGGGGAAGCGATATATAGATGATTATCTTCTTGGTACTGTAATATGTGTGTAGCTAAAAACGTAAGCTTAAAGGTAGTCAAGTAATTGTCAGTCATTGGATTTAGCTCCTCTTGCAACATGTTAAAGTGAAATTCATCTATTATTATGAAGTTGTATTTCTTGATATTTAAACATTTTAAATTACAGAATTGTTAAGATGTTGACATATACCTCATACCCTGTATCATATTTTATATCATTGAATAAAAGTCAGAGCTGTCCCACAAGCTTATATTTCATTTCTAAATCCACTCCAGCCGTGTTGTAATGTCAAATCTGTTTCTCCATCTCCTCAGAGATGCTGCAGTTTGTCAGCAACCAGGTGGGGGACTTCCCAGACTTGTTTGAGGATCAGATGAGCTCAGCAGGCTCTGTGCAGAGTGGCGGCGTCAGCATCGCTCCGCGCCCTGCCATCCAGACTCCTCCGACTCCTCAAACCCCCAAGACACCGGCCCCTGCTGTCTACCAGAGCTCCACCGTCAGCCTCGCCGCCCCGCAGACGCTGTCTCCCCTGTCTATGCCCCTCACCCCTCCCCTCACTCCCGTACAGACTCCCTCCCCCACCACCGTCACCACAGTGCAGCAACAGGTGACCCGCAGCCCTCCCCTCCTCCAGCCCCGGCCTCAGGTGGTCCAACCCATCCAGCCTCAGCCCCATCAGACAGCCCAGCCCACCATCCAGGTATCAACTGTCACCACTTTGACATGAGTAATGACTCCCATTTTACTCATTGTTACTACGAGTAATAATGCAACTTATTCTACAAGCGATGAGTTAGTTTTATGAAAAGTTATGTAGCTTAATGAAAGCTGTATTGAAGGTTAAGTTTTGGATCTCTGCGTGGGTCTGAAATATAAGTGCTGCAGTGATGGACGGGTGCTGTAGTTTGGAGTCAGGCTGTTTTCAAGGGGCCTGCCTCCCCTGCTGTGATTTCATTGTCTGTTGTGGAGTCAATTTTGTTTATTTCTTTTATGGTGCCATCCATATAAAAAAGAAAGCTTCTGCTGACAGGAGAAAAATTCATAGTACTGAAGACGGTAAAATATAATATCCAGCTCAGCATCCCTTCAAGTAGCAACGCACATCTCAGCAAAACTGCAGTCAGCCTGACAGAAATAGTTTATTTTCTTGAGTGAAATAACTTTTTCCTAAGACAGTAAATCAAAATAGACTGGTGAACTGTCTTATGTTGCATCAAACTTTAGAGGGAAGAATGCATGTGGAGATAAAACTGGATATATTTGTTCTACTTAAATGCAGATGCACACCCAGGGGATCGCCATGCAGACCCAAAGCTTCCCAGTCCACACCCTGGTTCAGACCCACAGCCAGACGGGCATGCCCATCCAGACCCAAGCGGCCCAGACCGTGATGATTGCCTCCAACGGTGGACAGTCCCGTTTCATTCAGAGCCCCGTCATCTGCCACCAGAGCCCAGGTTCTAGTTTCCAAGGTGACTAAAGAGAGGAATAGGACTGTGTTCTGTTGAATGTTTGAGATATTAGGCTGATTACAGATTGAATTCATCGCACAGTCCATTACACTGTCTCCTAATGGTTACATGTTGTCGTAGAAATATGGTTTCCTCTCAGGATCCGCAGTGTGTTTTGAATTTGACAGACAAATCAACCACCATCTTGTCTCCCATTCCCAGTCCTCCAACCACAGATGCAGAGCATTATGACGTCACAGCTCCAGCCAATGACCATTCAACACCAGCGTCTTCTGACCCCGACCTGTCAGACCATCCAGACCCTCTCTGCAGCGCCCACCACAGTCCACACTATGCAGCAGCAGATGCAGCAAGTCCCTGTGAGTAAGCTCAAAATGTATAGCAGTGTAAAGATGATTAGCTGATAATAAGAGGTGGACAACAAACCAGACCTAACAATCTCACCCTAATTTCTGCAAAAGATAGGTTGTGCACTAATTCCTTTCTTTCTCAATGTTTGATAAATGCAAAGATGAGTAGAGGCCCTGCAGATCTGCGTACCAATGTTTTAATCTTTTAAACTTGTAAACAAACTTAAAAGCCTTGCATTGACCTTTTGGCCGTCTTTCCATCAGCTTCTTGTCCAGCAGCCTCAGATTCTGAAGACCGACTCGCTGGTTCTCACAACATTGAAACCCGACGGCACGCAGGTGCTGTCTACCATGCAGAGCCCCACAGGGATCACCACCTTGACTACGCCCATCCAGAACACATCTCTGCAAGTCCCGGTATTCAGCTAGCCTACATTTTTTTATATCACCATTTGGTTGTTAAGTATGGTCTTTGTTTTGGTTCCAAGACTGACAAATACCGTGCTGCTACTGATTTCCGTCCCTAGACACTGATGAGCGGCAACATCCTGACCACCGTCCCCATGATGATGGGAGGAGGAGACAAACTGCCGATCAAGCAGCTACAGCCAGGCTCCTCTCACTGCACCAACATGGGCAGATCAAGCATGGATCAATGCCAGATGATGGGAGGGGTAATAGGCCCGGGAGGAGTGGTGAAGGAGGGCGAGAGGAGGACGACACACAACATCATCGAGAAGAGGTATCGCTCCTCCATCAACGACAAGATCGTTGAGCTCAGAGACCTAGTCATGGGCAATGATGCGAAGGTTAGTCCACCGGTACGGTAATTTTAAATTAATAAATAAAATCCCTAATTTCACTCATGCACTTGATAGAAGTTGGATCCTTAAATATCCTCCTTCATGTCTTCACAGATGCATAAGTCAGGAGTGCTGAGGAAGGCCATTGACTACATCAGATACCTGCAGCAAACCAACCACAAACTACGGCAGGAGAACTTGGCCCTAAAGATGGGCAACCACAAGAACAGTAAGTGTTTACATCAATGAATGTTGTAAACACTGAATCAGTAGCAACTTGAGATTTCATTGAGTCCCCTTCTCTGTTTCAGAGCCAGTGATTCTGTCTGAAGACGTAGAGCTCAAAGAGGAAATAGTGATGATGTCTCCTCCAGCCTCGGACTCTGGTTCTGGTTCTGGCTCCCCTCCTCAGTTCTCTCCTTACTGTGTGGACTCAGAGCCAGGCAGCCCCTTGCTGGATCACGAGCAGGTAACACACCTTAGTCTTTAGAATAACAGTAGTTAATTATATGGGTTATTCCTTTATGCTAGTACAAGCTTTCCACCAGTGAACAGCTCGAAGGATTTTATGTGAAATTGTTTAGAAGGTGTTATGTTGATTATTTCTTTTTTTATCTACAACTACATTAAGAAATAATTCTGATCATTTAAATTTGAATGTTACAAGAAAGGTTTAAAAAGATTGTTTTGTGAATAATATTGCTCTCACAAACCACTTCTTTTGTGTGTTCTACTACTCTTTCTATAGCTCTTTCTAACTCTCAAATTAAGTTAAATTACTAAAACAGCAAAACCACAACTATGTTCCTATCATTAAATACAATGTTGCAAAAGCATACTTAGGGTTCTTGGTGTTAGTTTCTTAGCTGACATGATTGTGTATTATTATACAGACATTGTATGTATAGCTATTGATTATTGTAAACCTGTTCTCTCTTAACATCTGGCAGATGAAGATTGAGCCGGATTCTCCCTCCTCGGTTGGAGTCATGGATCGCTCTCGACTGCTTCTCTGTGCCCTGACCTTCTTCTGCCTGTCCCTGAACCCGTTGCCATCTTTGTTGGGCTCTGAGGCTTTAGGGAGCCCCAGCTTATCTGCGGGCCACGGGCCGTCTAGAACGCTTGTCTGGTTCCCAACTCACACACAGGACTTTGGTGAGCAGAGAAAGAGTCATGATTGAATTAGTGTCGCAGCAGAATACTTTGTTGTAAAGTATTTTTAAATGCATCACGTTTCTCCTCCTCTGGCCCTCCAGCATCCTGGCTGCGTTGCCTGTTGCCATGGGTGATGGTGTGGGTGTTGAGTGGGGTGGGAGCGGTGTGGGGTTGCGTCAGGGTGCTCTACCTGTGGGAGCCTGTCACACCCCTTCACTCGCCGAAATCTGTGTCATTCTGGAGGCATCGTAAACAAGCCGACCTGCAACTCAACAGGGTGAGTACAGACGAGCCCCGTGATCAGAAGTTCATTAGAAATCTCAAACAAGCAGAGTAAAACAATTTGGAATGCTATTTATAGTTATTTTCCCTTGCATTATATTTTGTGAGGTAGCATTTTCAAATAAAGGAAAACATGATAACACTCCCTTACATTTCATGTGACTGTGTGAATATTGGATCCAGTTTTGGATGTGCTTTGACAGTTATATGTGATGATTTCTCACTAACTGAAGATCCCTTCGCCCAGTTTGATTGGCTTTGATTCTCTCGCTGATGTCTCAGTTTAGCCTGCCTGTTCCCTACAAGAGTTTATTTTTAGCTTTTGTTCAAGTCGCCCCCCTCTTCCCTATCAGTCTTCACTGAATACTGATGAGCTCACTATTCTCCCTCTCTCCTCTCTCCTGCAGGGAGATTACACAGCGGCAATGTCCAGTTTAGAGACCTGCCTGTCCGTCTTGACTCGAGCGCTTCCATCAACCACTCTGGACCTGGTCTTCTCGCTGTCCTGGAATCTGATTCGCTACGTCTTGCATCGTCCGACTCCTCTGGGTTGGCTGGTTCATCAGGTTGGGGGGAAGCACGAGGGGGAGGAGGCTAGGACTAGCGCGAAGGATGCAGCGCTGGTTTACCACCGGCTGAGCCAGCTGCAGCTCACAGGTGAGTGTTGAGAACAAAGTGGGCTGACGCTGTACACAAGCAGGACAAGCACACGAGGGTTAGATAAATGACTCCACAACCGTATTCATTTATTTGCAACAAATTAATATTGGACCTTACTTTTACTTTGACATGCTATCAAGATTCAACCACAATAAGATGGTTTCTGTCCTCTCTCTTTCTCTCTGTAGGAAAGCTGCCTCAGCGAAGCAGCCTTTGGGCTTTGTCAGTGTCTGTGAGCGCTGTCAACCTCAGCCAGAGCGCCCAAGGCAAGATGGCCCCCGCCCAGCTCACCCAGATCTACGTCACCGCAGCAACAGCCCTGCGCACCGTGCTGGGCCACCACCTCTCCTGTCTGCCAGTGAGTCTCTTACATGGTGCATCTTCTGTCTGTAACTATTTAAATGGTACTTACTTTGTTCCCTTTTTCTTTCTTTTTCTATCTCCCAGGGTTACCTGTTGAGTTGCGCAGAGAGCGTGGCCAGCCAATCAGAGACCAAGCCAATCCCTGACTGCCTGCGCTGGCTCTTCACGCCTTTGGGCAGGCAGTTCTTCCTGAGTTGTGATTGGTCGGTGAAGTCGGAGAGCAGCGACGGGGTGTACACTTCTCAGAGAGACCCAAGTATGACATAAATAAATACAGGCCCCAACATACTTTACTTAACTTGTTTTTCTGCCATACTTATGTTCTTTCGCTTTGTCTGTCTAGCTGTCTTTCTGTTTTCAAATTGTATTTTTAATTTTACCAAAATTTTAACAAATTCAAGTCATCATGCTTTTTAGGGTACATTTAGCACCTTTAAAGAAATCTCAATCATATTGCTAGAGGAAATTTCTATAAAAGGAAATATAATTTACTATTTAATTGCATCTTTAATTTAGCGATGATACTAAAAATCTGAAATGGGCCCCTGATAATTATTGAAAATAAATAAATGAATGGATCTCACACTAAATCATTTAGGTTAAATTTGCTGGGTTGGCTTGCACATCTTTGTTGCATTGTGTTGAGCTTTATATACCTTGAGTGAATATTGTGTTTCTTTGTTTATTTGATGTTGGAGAAATAAAACATGCTGAATGCTATGATTTCACTGATCATCTCAATGTTTCTCTCTTGATCTTCCCGTAGCTGACCCCATTGCCCAGCTGCACCGCTGTTTCTGCAGGAAGCTTTTGGAGAGAGCCGTTCACACTCTCATCCAGCCGCAGAACGACTCTGAAGCAGGCAAACGCAGCAGCGGCTCCGGGTAAGTCAGGAGCACCAGCCATGGTTTTACCAGTTTGATGTGAATTAATGACTCACTCACCCCGGATCTGTTCTTTTTCTCTGATCTGTCTCTCTTTCAGGGAGTTCTCCAGTGCCCTAGAGTTCCTCCAGTTGTTGAACAGCTGTACAGAGGACTCTCCGTCTCCTCCTCCTCCCTTCTCGACTCCTCCCAATCACACCACCACTCCAGGTATGAGCTGCATGAGGAGAACAACCCTGTCCAATCACGATAAAGCATGAATCACATCTGATGGTGTATGCGTGGGGGGGGGGAGTGATTTCTGTTTTTCATTACTGCATATTAACCAGATAGCCATCAGAGTTATAACTGTCAGCATGAATGGATTTTCTGTGCCACACACAGACGGACATTTTGGCTTTGGGGATTAACTTTTTATTGGATTATCACAGATAACACTTGCGGTCATTGATTTGTGGTAATAAATGACCAATGGACATGAACACATTGACAATCTGTTGAGAGGATGTTAATTAGCAACAGCATTAATTGATTGTTTTCAGACAGAGACACTCTGAACACAAAGCATTTTATGTAATCACACACATACAGCTTTGGGGGGCCTTAACCATCACGTTATCTCTCATTCGACAAAAGCTTGACGAGAAAATGTTTTTCACAGCCACACGAAAAAAGTCCATTCAGGGTATTCGACTCAATCTAGTTTTTCCCTATTGTTTTTATTTCTACATAATCTCCCTCTGTTCTTCCTGCCAGTGGGAGACCCAGTGAGTCGTTGGTGGGCTTTGGTCCTGAAGGCTGCTGTGCATTGGCTGCAGGGCGATGATGTCGCTGTGAGGTCACTGTTGGCAGAAGCAGAGCGGATGCCGAGGGCTCTGCACACCCTTGAGTGAGTGAAGTAAAAAACTTGTTTTAGCCAGTCTAGATATATCAAAAAACAAGCTCCAACTCGACAATACAGAAACCAGAGTAAACGTATTTCTTTCTTCCTTCAAGTTTAAATTTAAACTGTTGAATTGTTGAATGATGGTTACAGAGACAATTAAACCTTCATCTCTGTTGTAAAGGAACCACACTAACCGTCCTCACTGTCCTTTTCTTGCCTCTTGTTTTCAGCCACCCTCTTCCCAAGGCTGTGCTGCTGCTTTGCAAGGCAGTTCAGATGAGTCTGGCCCCTCTGAAGGGGGAGGGGGCCATATCCTACCTGTCCCACTGCGACAGAGCCAGTGGCTACCTGCGCTCCAGCATCTCGGTGCCCCTCGCCCAGACTGGGAACTGGCTGAACAAGGTAATGCACAAAGGATCCCTCGCAGCAGTTTTATTTTCTTAATTCCTTTTTTCCTTATCTGCTCTGTGTTTGTGGTTAGAGCACTTTTTATGTAATCTCCTCTGCTGTCTTGCACACACACACACACACACACACACACACACACACACACACACACACACACACACACACACACACACACACACACACACACACACACACACACACGTATGGACACCAAAAACCTGTCTAACGCTGATGCAAACACACACACTGCATGCTCGGTTGGGGACAGGCTGACGTGGGGCGGTGTGTGAGTGTGTGGGGCAGTGCGGGTGGCAGGAGGTGGCTGTGGTGCATTGTAGTTGCATTGCATGATCCTTGAAGCCGAGTGCAATGTGCCTGCAGTGCAGTACAGAGGCCTCCCCAATCTGCACGCACCCGCCACACACCCCACCGCTTCACATTAGGCAGCAGAGAGCATCACGTTGTTACCTTTTCATTTCAAGCATGCCTGTTGGGGTGAGAAGAACCGGTGATGATGGCGGTTGTTTGACGGTGGTGGGTTGTGGTTGTTATGCGGTGTTTTCATCACAACTGAAATGCATCCCTTAAAAGCATGAGTCAACCATAAACAATAAATCGCAAATATTTAATCTATAATCTATAAATCACTTTATATAATCACTGTTTCTATTTAAGTCATGCATGTAATGTAGATGAACCAAGCAGCACTTTGACCTTTTTCTTCCTTCGCTTCCAAGGGGGTTGAGCTCCTGATCTGTGACCTTTTGCTGACCTTGAGGACCAGTTTGTGGCAGCGGGGAGGCAGCAGTAATGGAGAACCTGGCCCGGCCCCTGGATCCCAGTTGGCTGGTTTCCAGAGGGACCTGAGCGCGCTCAGAAAGCTCACACAGTGCTACAGACAGGCGCAACACAAGGTACATCCCTGGATAGATCAAGTCAGATATGTTCAGGAATCGGCAAGAGATTACTGTCTGCAGAGTTTAGAACTGTGTCCATTATATTTTATATATCATATATGGTGTCGTAATCTGCAAGAATCAAGTGCAGGATGAGTAGAGAAACAACACTGAAGCCTGAGTTCTTACAAACTGACAACACAACAAGAGTCGGGGAATTCTTCTGACCTTGAACAAACTCCATTTCCTGCAGAAATTTGGCAAGATTAACGAGTAGATTAATGTATTTGATTAATTTATTGCTCATGTAGCTCTTTAAATCTGGAAAATGTGGACAAATGCCAAAACCAAGATATTACATCAGTAATTAAATTAGCTTTCACTACATGGCTTTCAGCCAGAGAAACAAATGAACTAATATATAATGATATAACATTAACAAGCAGGCATCTCTCCAAAGTAATAAAACCCACAATGTGTTGTTGGCATGTCAAGTTAACAAAAACTCTGCGCCGTACTGATAGTAAGCCCAGAAATCAGCTGGGACCTGCTAATCTTGTTAGGGATAATATTTCATTTACTGTATCAGTGTTAGAAATCAAGTTCTCTCCGCATATCTGCCAGCTGCAGAAATCTCACAGCGGTTTAATATATCATCAATCATACTTGTAAGATTTACCGGAGAAGTCATTACTGTAGCCGGCGGGTGTTTAACAACTACTGCTCTCACAGTGTTTGGTGATCATTTGTTCTGTCTTGACTTGTGCGAGACTCTAAGAATCACATGAACTGCATCATTTCGTGAATTTCTGTTGTGAGACCGCTCACTGAGACATATGCGCTGACTCACGGAGCTGTGAGGCGCTTTACAAAAAAGACAAAAGGTTTGTTGTAGATACCCCTGGTAGTCGGCTCTATGTGGGGTGAACCCATGTGGTCCTTCTCCAAAATCACTCAAACACCTGTAAATACTTGAAGATGACAATCATGGCAGCTCTGATGTGTGTGTTTGTTTTTTTGTATTCTGCAGGTGTTTCTCCATGAGACCACAGTGAGGCTGATGGCTGGAGCCAGTCCAACAAGGACACACCAGCTGCTGGAGCACAACCTCCGACGTAGGACACACAACTCCTACACAACCGGTAAGGGAGACTCAAAGTCTTTCTGACTCATTGGTTTAAGTACGGACATCATCGTCATGGTTACAGAATTGTATTCAAACTCAGAGTGGAAGTTCACCTTGACCGCCGGAGCAGGATCAGTGGCCATTCTTAATCTTAACTATTAATGGTGAAATTACTCTAAACCAGTCCCAGAGGGCAACACGACCCTGTATTCACACACGTTTTCACACACATGTATACACACACATGTATACACACACATGTATACACACACATTCACGCCAGAAGGCAATGGATCCTAACCTGCTCTTTTCTTCTTCTCTTCCTCCCCCCTGCTGCCGTCAGAAGGTGAGTGCGGCGTCCTGGGTGAGAGGGAGAGGGCTCATGCCATCCTGCTGGCCTGCCGCCACCTGCCCATGCCCCTGCTAACCCCGCCAGGGCACCGCGCCCGCCTGCTGGCCGAGGCCAAGCGCACCCTGGAGCGGGTGGGAGACCGTCGGTCCCTGCAGGACTGTCAGCAGATCCTGCTGCGCCTCAGCGGGGGAACGACCATCGCTGCCTCCTGAAAAAACAAACACACACACACACACACACACACACACACACACACACACACACACACACACACACACACACACACACACACACACACACACACACACACACACACACAATGCTAAAACAAACAAACAAACACCCACACACATTGGGGCTACTCACAATACAACAAGCTCTGTAATTTGCTTTCATACATACAAAGATATAAACCGGGCTTCTCATCCACCAACAACATGTAAGACTTTCCTGTCACACTTTTCTCACACACAGACAGTAGATTTGAACTGTCACGCCGCTCAACATTTGCTCCTCTTTGATGCTTAGTTTCATTGTTGCAGCACAATCATGCCACCTTCTGGTCATTAATGGTACCATGCTGGCTTACTGCCTTGTTTTTAACAACGCTACACAAAAAAGGAAAATCAGGTTAAATAGGTCCCAAAGGGAAAAGGGACCATTATCTAATAGCTGTTTAAATTAATGCAATGCAGCAGCGCATTGATTAGGATACCGAACTGTACAATCATTATTGGCACACGGCAATGTGAGTGCAGCAATAACCGTAATGTCTCATTGAGCTTGCGCGCTTCAATTAAGGCAGTCGGAAGTTTTTGAGAGTAGACAGCCGAGGTCTGTCGAGCTTGGCTTTGCTGGAGGATGCAGACAGATAGATTAGCTCGCTTTTAACCACACAGCTCTGAGTAGTGTCTCTTCTTATCTACCTCATACACTGTGCAATGCCAGCATTGTACTGTGGAGCAAAATAGGATACTGAAGCACCACGTCAGTTATCCTGAGTATGAAACAAGTGACCATATGAAGTGATGCTTCAATCCAGTGCAGCTTCTTTCTAATAAAAATCTTGCTGAGCTGCTTTATTTAGAGTTAAGGATGCAGCAGTACAGTGCTTTAGGTATTTGACTTGCTGCTGCAGAAACTGCAAGAATGATAGAAAGCTGCTGCTTGACATGCTTCGTACTGTCAAACAAGAAACAGGGAAAAAGAACAGGATTAGCGGACCCACACTCACACAGACGCTTCTACATATTATTACATATTAAATGAATTGCATTCAAACTCACAATGTGATTGTATATAAGTTGTACATATGCAGACAAACAGAAGTAGATTAAACAGGAAGTCCTTACTTCTGCTTGAGAGGTCACACATATTGAAGAAAGAGCTGTATCATTACAAAGTCTTAATGGTTTCCTGTCAGAAGCTCTCGACACGAGAGCAAAGTCAGCCTCCTCACCTTTAAAGTGACACTCCAACCAAAAATCTTCTTACTATCAAACTCTCACCTGCTGCGGGCTTGCAAGGTGGCCTCAAAGCAGAAAAAAACCATCCAAACATCCACAGAAGTGCCTGCTAACCATCCTTGTAAGCAGCCTTTCGAGCTCACAGGCAGTGAGTGTCAGATACACTAGATGTTGGCTGGCGTATCACTTGAGGTTATATCTGAGGGGATAAAAGTGAAGAATTGTTTTTTCTTGGAAGTGATGTCCACCTGTGATGTAAAGCTCTCAAGCAAAGCGGCCTTGATGTAATGTAAAGAATTATTTTATTATGTTTCATCACATGTGAAATGATGGAGGAGTTGTATCTTTGTGAGATCTTTGTCCAATTTGCTTTTTATTTGTAACTGTTGACTTACACACGAGCAGGCACTTCTGTCATTCCTGTTTCTGTGCTCTGGTTTTCTTATTTAAAGGTTATGTAATATTAAGATAAATGCTTTATCGACGCCTATGTCATTGTTATTGTTTTATATAGATAAAAGCAGCCTGGGATCAGAAAGAGAATCTCTAATAGAAAGATTTTTTTTATTGAAAGTCCGCATTTAAACAATTAGCTTGACATTTTAGACTGTCTTTCTTTGGCGTTTTTAAAATACATGCAAACACACATGAATGCTATGAGAACTCTGTCTTCCAGGTCAACCCAAGGTGTAAGTTAGCAACCTAAAGAGTCATGAATATACTTTTATCAGTGTAGATTATCTTCACTTACTGGTAAAAGTGTGCAAAGAGGAAAGCAGTGCTCGCACAGCGATCGGAAGGCTAGAATTTCTGCTATCATTCTAATTATGTTACAATAGGTTTTTTTTGTCTTTCCCCTTTAGGTGTTTTATTGTCTGACTTTCTTTGTTTCATTTTGATGTTTGTTTTGTAATAAAACAACACATGACAGTGTTTGGTGTGTATGTGATCTTTCAGTGTTAAAAGTACCAGGCTGGACTTGGATGTGTAAGATGGGAAGCACAAATGCAAACAGTGAAACAGAAGAAATGAGAGAGCATGTTTCATCTAAACATGGGTGTTGACTTTGTGTTAATGCCAGTGTATTTCTGATAACGATGGCTCTGTGAAGTTTCTAAGTGTCTTCTTTCACACGCTCTCTTTGTGTGATCAGCACTGGACACCTCGGTGTAAATGAAACACTCCACAGTGGTGGCATTCCTGGATACATAACAAGTCCCTGCCACTGGTAGCTGTCAGATGAGACAGGACAGTGGACAAGTACCTAATTAGAAAATAGCAAATGCATGGACGTCATCAAATCATGATTAACACAATTACAGACCGTGTTACCTAATTTGAAGTTGCTTTCTATTCATTTTCATTCACGTCTCTATAAGATAAGGTGACCTGACATCAAATACATTATTCTATGAACAGAATATGCAGTTTAAAAAGCAGCAACAATAGCACCCCTGTAAACAATGGTATTCATTTTATTAAATATATTCGATTACAACTATTGTACCGTCTAAACCAACAAAATCATTATTGTGTCCTGTATGTTTGTGGCATGCGGAACCGGTCAGGCTTTTATCCACGTGTTTCTAGTCGGACATAGTTCAGTGACGTGCGCCTCGATATCAGAAGACGGAAGTAGTGTACGGTAAACTCACGTGTACGACATGAAAAATAACAAAAAGCACAACAATGTGGCCAAAAAGGGTAAATTTAAGCCCGGGTCCAAGAAAAGAGAAAACAAATGCATTGTGACGTTTGACGACAAAGACAGACAGTAAGTGTTTCTACTGATAACAGTGGTTTAAGTTGCATATGTTAGCTAGCATCTTAGCATTAGCCGCTACTGAGGTTAGCACTCCAGGTTGGCATTAGCTTTCTCCCAAGTATTTGTATTACTTTGAAAAGCATTGCAACTCTATCCATGATTTTGATGTGTAACATTTTAATGACAAAATAAAACCAAGCAAGTGCGTTTATTTTAAATTATCACCAGGTTTAAGTGTCTGTACATTATAGCTTTTCCAAAACTTAACAATAATTCTAGGTGAAAGGAAGCTCAGTAATGTGGTTAGTAACATTATTCGACAAGCCTAAACAGTTAAACAGAAATATTCACTATTGAAGTATTATGGTGTTCTAAGCATTCACATTATTTTCCTTATGAGTTTATTTAGTTACAGTAGAATACATTTCAAAACCCCCACAGACTAAGATGTTAATATGAATTGTAAATACGTTTTCATCATAAGAAAATGCACCAAGCCACGTTTGATTCTATTAAAATAGCTGTTTTATGTATCCTTCATGCTACACAAATACATGCCGGAAGAGAATTAGATGGTGCTTGGTATCTAAAGCTTTTCCCTCTTCTGCCTGGCAGGGACTATTTAACGGGTTTCCATAAACGAAAGGTGGAAAGGAGGAAAGTAGCAGTGGCAGAAATTCGAAAGAAAATCAAGGAAGAGCAGATTAGAGTCCGAGAAGAAGTAAGTGGAAAGTAAAAGAGCGCAGACTTTACATCTGTTTTGGTGTGAGCCTGTAAGGAAAGAATGCACTGATGAAATGTCTGGCCATCTGCTTTCAGAGGCATAAGGAATACGTGAGGTTGCTGAAGGAGAGGACAGATGCTCTTGGTGAGTTAAATCAAAAGTCTATCACTGATCGTTGTAACTGATTAGTTACACTTGAGAATCTGTGCTGATTGTTGTAGTTCTTTCTTCACTTGATACCATCTCTCAGAGGAGGCTGAAGATGATCTGGAAGATGTGATAACCGGTACAACGGAGTCTGTGCAGTATGATCACCCCAACCACACCGTCACCGTGACAACCATTAGTGAACTTGATCTTACAGGGGCTCACCTGCTTGGACCCGTAGCAAATCCAACGGTAAATCCTCGATTCAGCTTAAGAGCCATCAGGCTAACTTTTGCCGGTTTTACTGCTTATACCTCTCTAAGGTGGCTCTGAAAGTAACTGATACTTCAATTATTGAGGAAGAAGGATACTGATGTCAATAAAACTTCATTAACAAAGACGGTCTTTTCTTTCAAGGTTGATGGGGAGTGCAAGGATGAAGAAAAGGGGAAAGAAGAAGAAGAGGTGGTGGAAACAAAAACGATGCCTAGAAAAGCTGGGAATCCAATCATGAACAAAAAGTAAGCTGTTCATCATGCAGGTCTCTTCTTACGAGAATCAATAGGTGTTGCAAGTTTTTTCTGTGACAACTTGAATACTAAAGATATTTTGGCTTTTGGTCAGACATCACCTTGGTTTCTGACGTCATTAACAGGTTAAATGGTTGATCAATCATCATCATCTGATTGTTGCTAAATGTGCTATACACCCCAAGAATACAGTGGTGACATATGAGCGGTCTTCAGATGTTTCTTCAATTTGTCTGCCTGTCTTCCTGCAGCCACCCTCACTCCAGCTGCATTTCTTTTTGTCTCTCCCCCGCTGCTACAGGATCCGCTCCCTAAACAAGTCGCTCAGCACTGTCACCTGCAAGAAGAGGAAAGGCAAGCAGGAAGGCAAAGGTGGACGAGGCCGTCAGACAGACAAGACTAAGAGCGTCTCAGAGGGTAAAAGTAGAGCCGGGAGGACCACCAAGTGGCAGAGACGTCGACAGACGGGGAAAAAGGTGCATCATCGGGTGTGAAAGACTGTGTGGGGAAAATCTAATGGAACTGTGAAACAGAACGCCACATGCCAACAGATTGGAGTATTTACGCTCCTGTGTTTGAGCTGGACCTGTATATGCTTAGAAGAGTGTAAAAATGAACACAAGCTGATGTGGACGCTCTGTCTGCACCGTGTTGGACCGACTTAAATGACTGCTCTCAATATTTCCAGTGTACCTGCCTCTTGAAAACTTGTGCTCAAACTGTTTTTGTAGTGTTTATTTCTTTATCGTATACAAACTGAACTGTATTTACCTACATTTTCATTAAATAAACGATCATACTTGCTAAGAAGTGACCTTGTCTGAAAAGCTGTCTGTGTGCTCCGTGTGGAATTTTTTTTCATGCTATTGTTTAATAGGAAAGCTGACGCTGTAGTCAACATCCTCTCTAGAACATCAGGAAATCAACCCTTCGCTCTGTGTTTCCTCACAGCTCAGTATCACCTTTGTGTGTATGTGTGAGTGTGAGTGAGAGAGATCTAAAGGAGAACCAGCCACTGTCTATTACAGCGTACTCCTTATTCGAGAACCTTACACCACACAGCCAGTGGTTTGAACGTATGTTAAACCTACACCTCACCAGTGTTTATTTATTTACGTTAACCCGAGCCAGTGTGTGCCAGCTGTCACCAGCATGAGCGTTTCATTTCGCTTTCTAAAGCCCATGATATTTAATACAACTGCTCCATAGAGGGACCGGCAGGCCACTGGCTCCATGTTGGCTCCAGGTCAGCGTGTGCTTCAGGGTCTCCGCTGCGTTAACTGAGAACCACCATGGCCGTCACGGTTGCTTCAGTTTCACTCATTGTCAGAGTAGCCAATCGGATGGATTTGAGGGTTTGTCAGCTCGGGCGGATGGAGAGCATGGGGGAAGAGGAGGCATGTGCCTGATGGGGGTCTGATGGGCAGATTATCCTTGGACTCCTAATGTCATACTCAAAGTGGAGCTGACAGTGGCCTCTCATTTCAGGTAATGCTCATCAATTCTAATATTTAAATAAGAAGTTACTTATTTCATTGTCCTACTTTATACTGTCTTAATTGGTCAATTCAATTTATTTGTATGGAGGCTGTGCTGCCTGGTAATGAAGGTAGATTACAGTGCATGTGCCTAGTGGTTGGTAGTAATGCTTCTCTGTAGGGAGCTCTGACAGTGTCTGGTTGGGTTGTGTTTCACTGTCTCTAGTGTGATTAGTCATGACCAACCGAAACACTTCTGCTTTAGATATGACATGAACCATGAAGTAAAAGATCCTCTTTAGTATTCACTCACAGCTGCTGCTCTGTGTTTACACACAACTCTGTAATGTAACAGCCAGGCTCAACAGCATACAGGTTTTATTCACAAAACTGTAATAGTCTTTTTTCCCCTTGTTATTTCATGTCACACTGTTTTTGTAAAGGTTGCTCAGAAAATATAGATTTTTTATATTTTATTTCTTATTGCATCAGCACATCACACTGCTATACTTTTTAAAGTGATGTAATAGGTGCAACACATTTCTAATGGTTAAGTCACCACAGAAGTCTTTAATTTATACTCATAGTTGCTACTATTTGTTTTATATCATTATGATATTGCTCCTTGACCCCTTTGCTGTTGTTTCCCAAGTTTTCTCCAAGGGATGCGATGATTGGGCAGGTTCCCCCTCCGGACTCACCATGCCCCTCTCCGGCGATGAGCCCATCTGCCCCAAGTTCCAGCCCAACATCTTCGACCCCTCCCGCTGCCACGACTGCCTGCGCCAGAAGCACCTGCACTCCGGCACGGGGGAGAGTGCAGAGACAGTGCCTAAGCAGAAATCCACAGCAGAGACTGGAATCGGGGTTAAAACTGGGGTAATTATTGGGATCGGATCAGGCAAAGGAGTGCTGTTAACACCAATCCCATCGCAGGCAGAGGAAAGAGACACCAGCAGCAAGGTAAGAGAGAAGAGAGGGCCGGAGAGGAAGAGGGAGGGATATGAACGAGGTAACAGGGGTAAAGGTGGGAACAGGAGTAGAATATGTGCTGAGTGATGGGATTAGCTGGACCTGAAGAAAGGTGATAGCATTAGAAGTCACAAGTGAAGTAGCAAGACATTGTATGGTAAGTCAAGGAGAAAGAATAAAGTACTATTGTATGGCTTCACTCAGATATAACCGTCTTGCAGATCAGAAATAATGCACAAAGTTTCATGATATCATTTAGAAATATCTGTTAAACAACAGTAATTCTTTGGGTTTGTAGAGAAATCAAGTGCCTTCTATTTTAACACGGACCACATATAAACACAGTTCATGAGATCATGTTGTTTTTGAGTAAAGATCAAGAAAAGTTCAGAGAGCAGAGAATAAGAGACACTGACGAGGAGCAGGGTGGAAGCAGTGGCTCCTATTATAAATTAACGAAGCTGGATCACTTACTGCCTTCTTGGGAATCACGTGTAATATTAGACAGAGAAAGAAGGGCAAGTTTCTGCACAGCATTAAAAAAAAACATGACAAATCTACTTTTTTCAGTTTATCCTGCTCCCATGTCACAACCGCTGTTATCTGCTTACAGTAATGTATTTGAGCAAACAGTGGATTATGAGTTGTACCAGTTTAGCTCCAATGTAACAGCCCACATGTAGTATCCTGGAGGTTTGAAGGGATGGATGCCAGTTTTTGACATTTACAGACAGTGAAGTCACAGTTTTAGATCCTTTTTAAGACATTTTAAGTCTTAGGGGCTTTATGGCAAGAAAAAAAGCCATGAAGTATTAATGAGGAAAGCCACGAGCCAGGTCGAGTTACAGAGGTGTAACCCTAATCGAACAGCAGACTGAACATGTGAGTGTGTGTCAGAGAGGACAGAGGGGACCGACACTGTTCAGCTAACCCTCTACTCAAGGAGATGGAGCCGGACAGACAGATCCAGGAGAGCGACATCATTGCCTCTTCCTCCGTCACTCAAAGAGAGATGGAGTTTGCTGAGGCCTTGTGATTGGCCCTTGTCCTACATTGTCATCCTATCAGGAGGACTCTGACGGTCTGTCGGTGGTTAGCAGTTACTGTGATGTCAACGGAGGCCGTCTGGGTTATGGGGAGAGCTCTTTCTGCATCCTGAGCCCCGACTGTGAGCTTTATATCTGTGACGGAGACGACGACGACAGCACCGACAGGTAGGACAGTGATAAAAGGTCATTTAGGAGAGCTAGAAGGCAAGACTATAGACTTTAATGTATAATGTTCCATGTTTTCTGCCCTTAAACATTCATGTTGCGTGATGCAATCTATGAAATTCATGTCATACTGATTGAATTGTTCTCTCTCTTCCTTATTTTGCCTCGTACTTTTCCCCCCTCCTCTCAACCTCTCATCTTTCCACCTCTACTCTCGTCATCCTTCTCCCATCTCCTCTGCCACCTAGCTGTCGTGACCACAGTGACTACCAAGAGTTCAGCGGCTCCGTCAGTGCGGAGGACGAGTACCTGCCGATCCGTCGGCGTTCGACCAAGCTCGCCATGACCCGGCTCGACCCTCCACCCCATCGGCCCGGCCCTCGGGACTGGATGGACGAGGCTCGGAGCAGAGACAATGTCAGGGGTCAATCAGGTACGTGAAAGCTGACCTGGTATGTTGTGACGTTTGTCAACTGCTTCATTGATTCCTTGGCTGATGGGATACATTGGATAGATTTGGAAAAGGTACATACATGACATAGTAGTAGCATTGTAAGGAGAAATGTACAACCTGACCTCTTATTTAAACACATGTAGTTCTAAGTTCTGTGCACCAGCAGACCGAGCCTTTAGTAAACCTATGACTTACAGCACTTGACCAATCCATATCCTGTTACAGCCAAAGGTGTTCTTTACTTGGCAATACTGTTTGATGTCACCAGCTGAGGTGTCCCAGAGCAATTATCAGAAATACAATATCACTCAGTTTGTGTCAGGAAACCTCTGGTAGTAGCTCAGTGGTTGATCTTTGATGATCTCTTATTTCTCTTACCCCTCCTTCGTTCTATTTCTGTCACACTGTGCAACTTCTCTTTTCTTGCAGGGTTGAAAGAAGACCGACAAAAGCGTGAAAGCGGGTACTTTTCCTTGGGGAGGGCAGCGGGTGTCGGCTCACTCCGTGACAACGGCCCACCTGCTCCTTACCGCCATTTTGAGAGAGGACATCCTATCTTCAGCAGCAGAGGTATAGAGCCCAAAGACACCATCCCCTTCAGAAACCCTAATCTTGGCGTGGCCTCTGAAAGGCAAACGGCGGATGATCTAAATGATGACTTCTCTTCAGAAATCCCGCCTCCTGACCCCTATGAAATTGCCGTTGAGGTTGAGGCACAGGTCGGCCCCCGCTCTCCGAGTCCTACTCCTTTTAAGATAGCAGAGTCGCTGGGCTCAACAGGGCGAAAAGGTCTCAGCAATTCATATGGTCGAGGAAACCCTTCGTCTAACGTCTCTAGCTACCATCAGTCAGGACGCTTTGAGTCCTCAAGGCAAGGCTCAGCTCTGCCATCTCGTTCCTCTTCTCCCTCACGTGGAAACTTACCGTTCAGACGCAGTGAGTCCACCGCTTCCCTTAGCAGGCGTAACTTCGATGGTGGAGGGTTGTCTCAAGGGACAGAGCCAGCATCCAGGAACTCCTTGCAAGGCACACAGGGGCGACGTGTTGAGTCAGGAACTCTTCCAAGAAACTTTAAATCATTTGCTGGCTCGGTCAAATCCCAGACCGCCACGGTTTCTGATTTTAGAAGTGCCTTGAGGAGAACTGAGGTAAGTGGGTCTTTGAGTGGTCGAGGTTGTGAGAGCACAAGCTTGTCACCCTCAAGGAGGGACTACAACCCTTCAGGCCAAATGTCTCTCCGCAAAACTGAAAACACCAGCAGTTCATCACATGGACGTCGGAGCGACACTCGTACTCCGTCTCCTTCCATGAGAACTTCTGACAGTACGCGTGACAGTCACAGATACTCACCACCAAGGAGAAGTTACAGCTCTTTTAGCCAGTCCCCCCCTAAATCTGAATCAATTCCGTCTCTTGGCGGACGTAGTCACTACGGACGCTGTGGCTCCCCCATAAGAGAAGGCTATGATATCGAAAGCCAGGCTCTGCTACGTTACCCAACAGCTAAGAATGGACTGAATGACCAAGAACATGAAAGCGCTACCGTGACTGCATCCCGACGAGGCTATGAGACAAGTCCATCTGTGCTCCGCAAGACCGAATCAAGCGCTGTCGTTGGCAGTAGAGGTCGTGACAGCCGTTGTTCCTCTCCTGGAAGGAGAGGCTACGAAACTCCTACTCAGAGTCAGCTTAGGAAAACAGACACCAGAGGTTCTTCACTCAGCCGTGGTCGTGAGAGTCGCACCTCCTCCCCTTCGAAGAGAAGCTATGAAGCTCCTTCTCAGTCCCTGTTGCGCAAGTCTGATGCAAACAGTTCTGTCAGAAGTCGTGAAAGCCAAAGTCTGATGCCCTCAAAGAAAAGCTATGATGCTCCTGACCAGCGTGCACTGAGGAAAGCAGAAACTAGCTCCTCCCTTAACAGCAAGAATCACAACAGCCACAATTCCTCTCCTGCTAAAAAAGGTAACAGTGACCTGCCAGGCTACTCAATCCTCAGACAGGCCACTTACGGAGAATCTGGCCAATCCTGTCAGAAAAAAACCACTTACCATGACTCAAAATCTGACTCCAATCGCTCACCGCGCTCCTGGCGGGAGTCGACCCACTCCCTCCGCAGCTCCTCGTTATCTCGTGCTGCTTCACCCTCCAGACAGACCACGAATGGCAGGAGAACGGCCTTTGTCACCTTGGAAACACCCAGAAGTCCCGGCAGCATCAGGTCTGGGGCTGGTAGACACGGTCATGTGGATCGTTGCCCCTCCCCTAATGAAACACCCAGGAGCCCCGGCAGCATCAGATCTGGGGCCGGTAGACACGGCCATGTGGATCGTTGCCCCTCCCCTAATGAAACACCCAGGAGCCCCGGCAGCATCAGGTCTGGGGCAGTCGGTGCCCCTCCCCTAAGACACGGCCATGTCTGGGGCCGGTAGACACGGCCATGTGGATCGTTGCCCCTCCCATAATGAAACACCCAGGAGCCCCGGCAGCATCAGGTCTGGGGTCGGTAGACACAGTCATGGAGATCGATGCCCCTACCCTCACGAAAAGAGGCCCTCCCACCGCACACGGAGCCCTTCTCCTTCACCTCAGATTCAACTGAGGAAGCACACCTCCTCCCAGAGCTCCATGGAGTCCTCGGAGTCCGGTCAACTGTCGGTGGGGTCCACAGGACGGGACAGGGAGGAGTATGCCATGTTGGCCGACGTGCCGAAGGTCAAAATGATCCATCAGAGAGAAGGGCCGAGCCACACGGTGCCGCCTCAGAACCAGCAGCCTTCTCGGAGACAGGAGCTCTTTAAACCCGCCAGGTCAGACTCACATTTCACCACAGAGAACGTAGGAGTGGCCTTGGCAACATATTTAAACCATATGCATGTTAGTTAACATTACATTGGGCCTAATGCAGCAACATTTCAACAACTCTTAAATTTATCTTAGTTTCTTGTTAGGAGAAAAAATAAGAGAAGATAACCATCCAAATGTGCTCTTACCATGTGTGCTGAAGGAGAAATCCCACTAGATCATAAATCGGAGGCACGTGGTCGATTTTTCATTATCAGCATAGGTAACTCCCAGTGAACACTATAAAAGGGCAGATGTTGTGCAAATACTCTGGCACATGCCCAAGTATTAGAAAAAATGCCACCAAAAATGGCTGTAAGAAGAAGAAAAATACAAGGAACAGAAAATTTGACGAAGATATGTTTTTATGTCGCTTCCTGCATGAGGCCCATTGTGTTACATGTATTTTTGTGGAATTTAATGGTGCAGATCACAATCTCCTGTGATGTTAACCTAGATGACTCCATCAGATTGAAACATTTGACCAAATCAGACACACTGGTTTGTTTGTTATGTTTCAGCCACTCCCTGAGCAAGCATCCCTCCAGAGAGTGGGAGGATACGGGGGACACTGAGAGGGACTGGCACTACGGTGGCAGTGGGTATCTATCTCGAGCTCACTCCACCACCTCATTGCAGGTAGGCTGGTTGGGGCAAAGGGGAGTTTTATTAAAGGATGAAAAAAGCTGAGTTTGTATCTGTTTGATTTAGCTGTCTTAAACCATGTTCTATAAGAGTAACCTCTTGATCAAACCACACATTACTGGGGGAATAGTACATTTAGCAAAACTGGCAACACACTAACTTTGAGTCTTATTGGGTTCCTTAAAATGTCATAAGCAGAGAGAGAGTTGCAACAGTATAGAGTGTTGAGCTTTACAGCCCCACAGTGCACAAAACCCTGCACATTATAATCCGTTGCAGTGGAATTGCAGCCCTGCGGTATTCACCTTCATAATATGTTAATGCTTAACCACATCTTCCACATACCATACCATACACCACATCTGTGGATGTGAAACTCCAGAGGCTCCTATGTTTGTTCAGTCGGACATTGATTATCTTCATAACTACAAGCTGTTCCTCCCCAGAGGTCTGGCAGTCCCACAGCAGATGAGGGCAGTCCTTGGAAAGGTAACCACCACAGATCCGAACAAATGCAGGTATGTGATACGGCCGGTGTGTTTACAGTAAATATTTGTGCTCCTTCTGTGTGTATGTGGAAACAGACTCTCTCCCACTGTGCCGTAGGCTGAAGTTACAGTTCATTTTCCTGTCACTAATATTTGTAATGAACAGAATAAACCTGTTGCATACGTGGTTCAATGCAAATGTATTGGCCTTCTGTCATGTTTCAATATGTGTTATCTCTTTGTTACATATTTACTAGACATGCTGGCAGCTTGTCCAGTGTTCACTCAGATCCTGTCTATAACTGTAAAGATTTTATGTCCTTGGCACCTTAATCTGCAGTGTATCTGCAGTGTATATACTCTCTATGTCATAACCACTGGCTGCTGTGTGTCCATAGACTTCACCTATACCCTGCAGGCATTTCATAAGACTGACTGAGCTTTGTCAATTGTGGTCTGCTGGGGCATGTGTTGAAATTCCTGAACTGAAACCAATAGCTACCAATAGAGGATTTTTTGGGGAGAGAGGAGTGCCACTTTGTTTGAAAGCACAAAAGAGATTTTAAGTCAGTAAATTAGTTCTGTGTGTTTTGGAGAGTTTTGGATTGTCAAAGTTTTAGAGAAGTTTGGTCCCGAGAAGAGGGAAGGAGTGAGCCCTCATATCAAACAGTCAGCTTTACAGGGTTTCTTCTTACGATAACCTTGTGTGGGTGCAACTAGCCGAAGATATATATATATTTATATATATATTACTCCGGACACAACCCTTCAGCCCCTGGAGGTCCCCGGACACCGGTTTTTAGAGGCTTGTTTTCTCAAACGATCTTTGCGGATCCGCCCAGGAAGTGGTAGATTGAGAGAGAGAGAGAGGGAGGGAGAGAGACACAGAGACACACAGAGAGAGAGAAGTCTAACCTTAGCTGCCCACGACTTGGGAGAAAAGTTGGGGAATTATTACTTCTAAGCTCAGTTTCTCCGTGTTTTCTCGGGTGGACGTCCTTCCCTCCAGGCAGCAGAGAGCCTCTTTCATTGGGTTAACGTGGGTATGAATGGCGGGGTTTCATCAGAGTGAGCGTTCCTGTCCGTGAGGTTCAGCCGGACTGAAGGTCCACTTTGGGGCAAGAAGGAGATTTATAATTTATTTGCTTTGACGGTGTTTCCCTTCTTTCTCTCTCTCCTCTGGATCCTGTGGTCATGACGGTGAGTTGCATCTTTAGAGCTGTTCTGTGTTTCCTGTCACTCCTTCCTGAATGTGTTCTTATATATTATATCTCACACTGGCTACAATGTTGCGTTCACAGCGAAGAGACATCCACGTGTCTCACTGTGCTCTCAGTTTGATTTAATGGACGTGTATGGTTAGCATTTGTTTGCACGTTAAAGCTGACACATGTAGTGTGTGTGTGTGAGTTTATGTATATGTAAATATATGTACATTTCTGTCTAAAGAAGTGATGCTGTTCTCCATGTGTGGTGTGGTTTGATCTGTTTACCCTGTTGTTGTTGTTGTTGTTTACAGTAGTAGGAAGTGTCATTATTATTATTATATTCCTTTATTGATCCCCATGGGGAAACACAGACAATGTTGCAGCAGCTCAACTACAATACACTACACAGACAATAAATACACATATTATACTATACAACTACACAGACAATAAATACACATACTATACAACTACACAGACAATAAATACACATACTATACAACTACACAGACAATAAATACAGACAATAAATACTATACAACTACACAGACAATAAATACACATACTATACAACTACACAGACAATAAATACACATACTATACAACTACACAGACAATAAATACACATACTATACAACTACACAGACAATAAATACATATACACAGACAATAAATACACATACTATACAACTACACAGACAATAAATACACAGACAATAAATACACATACTATACAACTACACAGACAATAAATACACATACTATACAACTACACAGACAATAAATACACATACTATACAACTACACAGACAATAATACACATACTATACAACTACACAGACAATAAATACACATACTATACAACTACACAGACAATAAATACACATACTATACAATAAAATAAAAATAGAATAAAATAAGAATACAAATAAAAAATGTACAGTATATCCACATGGGGGGTCTGGTCAGCCAGTAGCTTGTACTGTGTGTGTCAGTTTTTACAGCCAGCTGTGACATATGTCCCTTGTTTGCACACAGACAATGCAATTGCATTTTTTTGTTTTTTTTAAATTCAGAGTTCAGAGAGGTAATCTGTTTAAACTGAACAGACACAAGACAAGAGGAGAAGCATAAAGTCTGTTTTAGGCTTAAATGACAAGGCTCACCAGACAATACTCCTCTATAGTGACGGGAGACGGGAAGAATGGACTTTGTCTCAAACTGTCATCAGTGTTTGACCCTCTTCCCTCTGTCGCTGATCTGAGAGCACACGACAAGGACAGGCACTGTGGCATTATCTGATGCTGTCCTATGTACTGACTAGATGACATGAATTCATGATGAAGTCTGACACAGCATAGTTGTTTGAGTGGGGATCATATAAGATGCAACAATAAAAAGCTTCCTTTTTTTTTTTTATAGCTGGCACCTGATGATCCAACCAATATTTGTGTGTATAATTTGTCTATTTATGTGTTTATGGATACGCACAATAATGAAAAAGTCTCAAGTGATTTAAGCTATTGCCACATCATTCATTAATAATGAAGGGATATTGAACTTGAATGCTAACTTCTTATCATGGTGTTGATAATTTACATGGTCTATTGAAAGTCACCAGACTTTAAAATGCGTTAGATTAAAAAAGATTAGTAGCATAGATGAACTGGTTTAGGAAAAACTGGGTGGTACTGTGGCCTAGGAGAACACAACAGACGCCAGGAAGGGAGTATAAATACAGAAAAGGGGTGGTTAGAGATGACAGAACAGACAGAGAAATTATTTTAGAGTGCAAACAGAGAGGGAGCTGAGCATAACAATGCAGCAAAGGGATAAAATGAACAATGAGTAGCTGCAGTGGAGAGAAAAAAAAAAGGGATGGGAATGAGATGCCAGTCGCCGAGAGATGAGATGACGAATGGGGAAAGAGATTTACACGTACGGAATGTAAATGCTAGCGAAAGAGAGAGATAAGCAAAGTGAGGAATGTACGGTGGAAAGAATTCCCTAATCTTAATCTGTGATCACCAGGTCTTGAGGTACCTAACGCATGTTTTCCTCTTCCTGTCATCACGTCAAACGAAAAAAGACAGGCCTGTTCCTGGAATTATTGTAGAGCAGCTAGAGCTTGTTTTAATACTCCTCTTTCTGCTTCCACCCAGCTGGAGCAAGAAACATGCAAACTATGTCCTAGTGTGCAACAATGTTGAGTTATGAGCAGCAAAGTTACTGTACTTGTGTTCCCACTGCAGATTTCATGAGTTTCCAGATCTTTCCTGTCATCACTAATGATATGCGGCTCCAGTTCATAAGCTTTCTGTCTGTCTCTTGTCTTCAGATATTTCTGTCCACATCCTTTAAACACTTACTGGTTTTTTTCTAGTCATTTCCCCTCTCATATGTGTCTTTTTTTGCAACCATTACCTTTTTCATGTATCTGGTATTGTGCATTTCAACAGAGCAGCACCCCGTGACGTAAACATTATGTTGTTGAGATTCTATATTAACAATAAAAGTCTTTGTTGTATGATTACAGTGCATATAATATTATCAAGTGCTAAAGAATCAATCATTTAGTGATCTGAATGTATTCATGTGTTCCAAAAACTTTTATTGAAAATAATATAAAGAAGCATATAGCCACCAGTTCCAGTTTCAACATTCATGGGGAAAAAAGCACAATAGAAACTGGTTTACTTTCTTTGTGGCAAAGTAAGTCCGCAGCATTGTATCTGTTGTCTTCTTGTACATTGAAAGAATAAACCAGTAGCAGTTTGGTAGCTGCTAATTGTATAGAGATATAATTATATTGATTATGCCACACCCTTCCGTCTAGCTTGAAGTGGTGTTTGTCCTGTTGTGGTTTAATTTTTTTCTGTTCTCTTTCACTTTCTCTGTTTCCTTCCTGCACATTTTGTATTTGTAACATTTCTGCCAAGCATTCAGATGAAGGTCAGTGACTGTGTGTACTCTTTGCCCCGTAGCCTGACCTCCTGAACTTCAAGAAGGGATGGATGTCCAAACTGGACGAGAGTGGCGAGGTAAGGTTCAGAAGCCATGTCTTCCTCTCCCTCCATCTTCACCTCCCTCTTCCTTTCTTCCCCTCGTTTCTAATGAGAAAGGTTTTGCGTAAGGTGATGGCGGTAGATCATCCCTGTTATCACAGCATTGGCTTGGTAGCTTGAGGCACAGCAGGTGTCTCCTCTCTTTGAATGGTATGCTTGATTTAATGAGCTTCTCTCTTCACACATCCCATAATGCTGTTTAATATGATGCCTTCCGGTTGTCATGCTTACTCAGACCAGGACTACTCTAAACATCAAGTGGTTTAGCTCGTGTTACCGTGTCAGATAATGTCATTGTTTTGTTTTGGCGGTTGTCACATTTGAACCTAAGAGCTGCTGATCTCAGGTCAGTCTTGTATTAATTGAGATCTGCTTTGTTTCTTTAGTGGAAGAAGCATTGGTTTGTTTTGACCGATGCTGGACTGAAGTACTACAGAGACTCGAGTGCAGAGGAGGTATATGTTTTTTTCAAATAGACATGTATGACATTTTGTAACAATCGTAATAATGGTATTCATACAAAACTTGGATGAGTACCACACACATGACCAAACTCATTGTATTATTTGTCTCTGTGTTTTCTGTATAGAAAGATGACTTGGACGGAGAGATCGACCTAAAATCCTGTGTGAAGGTGTGTGAGTTTGATGTGGAGAAGAACTATGGGTTTCAAGTACAGGTGAGTGTCTCTGCTACGGGTCAGTAGGTCATAGGCTGTGTGTGTGACTGATTCTATTCTTTCTGTTCTTCACTTCTTGTCCTCCTTATCAACCCTAACCACACCCACCGCTCTCAGTTTCTGCTGCGTTTTCTTGATATTCTGATATCATGACTCACATCTCTGTCAGTATCAAATCCACCATTCTCTCTGTAACTCTCTCTCTTTCCCATCTCATCCCAGTTCTGCCCCATCTTTGTGTCTTCTTAACCTGTTTTTCTCTTTTGTTCTGCAGACGCGGGAGGCTGCGCACACATTGTCTGCAATGACAGCGGGGATCAGGCGGAACTGGATAGAGGTTTTAAAGAAGTGCATCCGGCCCAGCAGCTCTCCAGACCTCACGCAGTAATTGCTTTTGAATTGTTAAATATTAATATACCCAACTTTAGGAGTGGAGATAGTTAAGGTAAACATTATTATTTGCCTAAAATTTTAAGTTAAATCAATTCAAATTTAGCTAAAATTAAGAAATATATCATTTCATACCTGGCAATTGTAGGTTACAAAGCAGTCAGTTGTGACCTCTCATTGGTCGTGTTAGTTTATTGACAGACAATGAACTTATTACATTTTTTATAATTGATTGATTTCAATCACTTATATGTAACATTATCTTTTCCTACCTTAATGAATTCAAATAGTTTTCCCTGTTTCATCTGATTTTATATTTTTGTTCTGGGTTATTTGGCTCTTGGTCAGACTTCTACAAATACACTTATCACATTTTTTTTTTTAATTGAATACCCACAGATACTGTGTTTGATTGAAAGTTGGCAAATTAAATTTAGCAAAGTATACTTGTTCTGCTTTACAGCTTCCTTTTATTGTAGTATATTGTTTGGTGTAATCATGGAGACTTAGTGACGGGTGCGTCTATGTAGAGCAAAGAGATGTTTTTCACCCAAAGTAGCTCCTCCTCTCTTTACTTTAACTACGGGAAGGTTGACATGTGGTAGCTTGTGAGGGGAATTTGTCACTATTTTTGACATTTAAAAATGGTAATTAAGATTTTAATCTTTTAATTGTAGCTTGTAACTCCATGCCCTAAAAAGTAGCATCAATGCATGTTTTATGCTTCAATTCTCCAAGTTTTATTATCCTCCTATTAATTTTGGATTGTTGCCTCAGCATTCCTGTATTTAATTCTTGCTGCAGCTCAGCCTTGACTAAATACAGTCAGATAAGAGGCTCTGTTACTCACTTGCACCTGCAACTTTGAGCTTCAGTCACTGTATACTTTGCCTGTAAAAGATGAATCAGCGTTTCATGAGTTACGGAGAACACCAATGTGTTCTGTTTTCATAGTGACTCACCCCCAACTTGAGTGTTCATGTTGACGCTTTGTATGCTGCTGATCTAATTATGTTATCAGCCTGAACTGAATTTGTGATAACTTACCTATTTATTTGACTAGAATATGAGTTAAGAGGTGATCAGATAGGAGAAGAAGTAATAATGCCCTTGGTTTATAATTCATGTATTTGTCTCTAATCCTCTCTAGATTACCTGATGGCAGCAGTGACAAGGAAAACTCCCATTCTCGCTTTCTGTCATCCTCCCGTCGCCCGTCATCACGTCACGCCGACGTTGTACAGCCAGAAGTTTCGACCTCCGCTCCCCCGGCTCATCGTAGGTTCGACTACGTGGAGCTGTCCCCGGTTCCTGCCTCGTCCAGCCCTCTGCCGGCCAGTCAGAGAGAAGCAGCAGAGGGGCAGGGGCGGGAGCACAGCCAGTGGCAGGAGGAGAGGAACACAAGCAGCCAGTGGGAGGCCGTTCTGTCCAGGAAGGGCACCGGCATGGGATCGAACCAGAGGCCGCGCACAGAGGATGATATTGAGAGAAAGTGGGCGGAGTTTGAACGCTTGCCGTTAAAGGAGATGAGCTCCTTACCACCGATGGGATCGCGGTCCTCCAGCCAGTCAGCCAATGAGGCGCTGCAGAGGGAGGTAGTGCGTGGAGTTGATTTTCCAATTTGCAAATTTGATAAAATGCAAATTAACTCATCTGTCCGGATGAAGTTAACATTTCCTCTTTCTGCCTTTTAACCCTATTTTTCTGACCTGCTCTTCAGCCGTGTTTTCCATCTAAAATATGCAGTGGTTAATTAAAGGTAAAGATCTATGATACGGATACATTGATGGGAAACGCTGCTGAAACTCCTGTCTGTTCTGTCTCTGTGTGCTGTGATGTGCTTCTTTGGTTTGAATCTGTTTGCAGTCTCTCTACACATGATGCGCAGACAGCTGCAACACAAGGCTGGGCGGAGCTAAACGCTGATGTCTCATCATACTATTAATTTACTTTATAAACAGAAGCTGTCAAATTCCTGCTAAAGAGAAGCCTATATGGATTTATTCTTGAAATACACTATTATTACATTATACTGAAAGCTGAAGGCTTCCTTTGTGTTAAAGCTTCAACTGTAGCTTGAATCTAATCAGGATTTGAAAGGTCAGCAGTGATCGGGGTCAAAGTTTGAATATTTGAACTTTGAGCGCCAACAACTTTAAAATCCAAGAGGTGCTCAATGCCCAAGATACCCTGAGAAAACATAAAAACTTAAGCTGATGCACAGCAGTTCTGCCAGTGATCATGTGTAGATTGTGTGTTGGCAGTGGGACTGAATGCATTATTCCTACTGTTGGTTAAGAACAGTTTGGCCATCGCAGTTCATGAATTTCACTGCCAATGCCCCCCTCATTTACATATGCTAATCACATGATATTAAATTGATAGGCTTCTGTCCCCCACCCCCGCCGCTCAGTGGGCTTTACCTCCATCTTCGTCTTTTTTTCTCAGGTGGCGTCACTGAGGCAGCAGCTGGAGCTACTAAAGGGAGGGGGAGGGAAAATGGGAGGAAGTGTGAGGGGTGGCTGTGGCCACGAGGCCCCCTGCGGCCGCAGCCTGGTGGCCATGGAGCGGGCCCATCGACAGGCGATGGAGGAGCTGCAGAGGCAGCACGACCGCCAGCTAAAGGAACTGGAGACGGCGAAGGACAGGCTGCTGCTGGAGGAGACCCGGGACACCGCACGAGGTCAGCAGAGCAGACAGGCTAGAGAGGAGTATCAAGACCAAATTTGTAAAGGCAGCTTTTAATGTGTTTAATATGAAAAAGAAAAGTAGTCAGAACTGGTTAAATAGAGTTCACCGTTTCATCTTAAATGGGAACACAAGCAAATACATCTGTAGCGGCATCATTCCACCTCCCTATCGGAATTGTATAAATATAATTTAATCATTAGTGTTTTTTTGAGTGCAGGTTAAGCCTGTACACGTTTTTTTCCTGAGCTTCCCTAATCAGAAAAATCCTTCATGTGCCGTTGAAGCCACCTGGACGTCAGATACAAGTTGTGTCACGCTATTATGTTTGTGTTTCAGTAATGGAGGCTTTAAAGAAGAGGCACAAGGACGAGCTGGAGAGAGAGGTGGAGAGAGTCAGAAGGCTCAGCAGCGGGGGGCTAGATTCACAGACTTTGCGAGTCCAACAACAGTAAGTTACTTTAAACCTGTTCTATGCCAGCCTGGTAGAGATGTACACCCAGAGACTTGCACCCAGATGATAAAGCGAACTGTCTAGTAACACAACCAACCCGGTTAATGTCTGTCATCATGACACAGATTTATTTTTTTTCTAAAAATATAAAGTTTGTAAACCAAACACCCCTGCCTTGTGTCAGCTTTTACTTCATGTTGCATTAAAAACACATTCTTGGTTGCAGCCTGGCTCTCAGTCTCAGTCAGTTCAGGCCAACACTGGTCATTTATGTGAATAGCTCTCTTGTGCTTTTAAGTGGGAGTTAGCTGCCCACAAAAGGTTTTTTCTGTGAACTAAAAGGTAGAATTTGCAGACTCCACAACAATCCAGGGTTCCCTGTCTACACCAGGCCATTGGCACAGCGGACAGTGGGTCCTGTTAGGCACTTAAGGAATGTAGAAGAATTTGGTCATGGATTAGTTTTCCTTTGTAAGCTTCACAAGGCCTTTGACACGGCGCTGTCTCAGTGGCTGCTACTGGAACCGGCATTTTAGGGCTTATCTGAGCTGCTTACTCTGCATTTTTATTTTTCCTCTTTGCATGCTCTTCCTTATTTTTGTGGTTACTGGTCATGACCAGTAAATATGTTTTAAAACCACAGTAGGAAATACTTTGGTCATGAAAATGGAAGAAAAAAAACAGCCTTGTACTTTTTCACATCATGTTGCTCTTATTCAATTTAATCAATTCCATATAATTATATTATACTTTACTTTTAAAGGTATTCAGTAAGAGCAGAGAAGAAAAAATTGGTTGTGCATGACTTTTAAGATTGTTTGTTTTTTCTTTATAATTTATGCTGCTCTCACAGCAAAAAGAAAGCAGGTAATGTGCAAACATTCTGCAGCATGGCAGTTTTTATTTCCTATTTCTGCAATGCACTCACATCTATGCATTTCTGCAGGGCAGAAACTCAGGCCTTGCAGAGAGAGCTGGCCGGGCTTTCTGAGCGCTATTCTCAGAAGTGTCTGGAGCTGAACCGAGCAGAGCAGGACAGCGCCGAGAGAGAGAGGGAGATCAGCCGCAAGGAGAGAGATATGGAGCAGCTGAGGAAAGAGAACCAGGTGAGTTATCAGCTGATTACCTAGTGATGGAGCAATCGTTTCATGTTAAAGTCAGAACTATCTCAAATGAAAGATGCTTCTCTGTTGTGTTTGTCATGAATCGTCATTCATAAATACAAAATATTTTCTTCCGCAGGACTTAAAAGCCCGTTTGGCGGTGGAGATCAGTCGTACACGATCCTCCATCACACATCAGAGCTCAGAGGGAAACAAAGACAGGACTCTCTGTGAACTAGAGGTAACCACACGTATAAACGGAAAGTACATGATGAGGGTATTTTTAACTTCCTGAACTGACAGCAACGAGCACCAGATGTGCACAAGTGTGAAAATATCACCCACTGCTTTGGGAGGAGTCGGCTTAAGAAAGCAGCTTGCTCTCTGACTGCCTCAAATGAATCTAAGAAGATTTCACTTCTACTATGTCAGATATGGATAAAAGGAAATGTGTTGTTACACAAAAAAAGCCCATTGCTTTTTTCAAATGTAATAGTTTAGTTGGGGTGTGTGGGCAAAAGTCTCAGCAGTAAATCCTGCAAAACCTGGACAAAGTAAACCAGAAGGGACGAGAGCAAGTTAAGAAACTCTCCAACCTCTCTGTTTCATCAGCTTAAAGTCATAGATGAAGTAATACTGGAGGTTGCATCATGTAGACATGTCAAGCATGACCTACAGTGTTTGTGTCACCGTAAGAAGGTTCCTCAAATGTTCAGAATAACACTTAAAAGCACTGCACTATTAAGTTATGTTAAACGTATATTAGTTAAATGTTTGTTCAAGAAAACTTGATCAGAGAGACACTGGTGACTTTTGGAGGAGCATCAGTCTCAGAAACAATCCACCCTGCTCTCCAAACAAATGATACTGAATTGTCACCAAAAACCTAAAGGACC